>NW_027223340.1:2480743-2608869 GCF_030449975.1 Polyergus mexicanus
ACGCCGCTCGTCACTCGTAACAGGAGCGTTCTCTTCGGTGAGGCAGGATTCCGCACGTTGAGAACGCGAATGTAACACAGACATCAGTGTTTAAATATTTTTATAAAGCCAATAAGACACGCCACGCAGTAGAGAAGTGATTGATTTTAGTAAAAGTGGAAGTTGACTCTTCGAAGTGCCGCAAACTCGGAGCGACGGCTCTGGGCGGATAAGCCGCTCGTCGTTGCTTTAAGCTTTTTTGTGTACATACGATAAACGGAGAGTGGTGAGGCAGGATTCCGCACGCTCTTTCTTGTTCCTTCTCTTTGGTGAGGCAGGATTCCGCACACTGAGATTGGAATAGGATGACGGATATCGTTATGTGGATAAAATAAGAGCCTCAGGGAGTCACTACACGAAACTAAAGTTGAATCCTTAAGACATGCCAAAAACGCGTCGCGCAGGAAAGAAATACCAGCTCCGACGCCTACTGAGAGCGCAATTTAGAGAAGCAGCAAATTGTTCCGACGAGTTAAATATCACAGACAATTCGAGTGCCCCATGTCGCGAACGGCTAACTGAGAAAAGAATCTTTGTTTACAAATTAATTCCGATCACGGTCGAACAGTCTCCGTTGCCATATCCAGAAATTCCGGAGAACGACCCGCGTCGCGAATTTTACGCACAGACTCAAATTCAAAGCGTTAGCGTCAGCGACGAATAAAGAAACATATATACCATTATTGTTTCATATTATACTATTTTGTGTGTTTTATTATACCTTACCCTATAATCACATTGTCTTATTTTCAGAATATTCTTATATTTTACTGCATAGCTTATTTACATACATATATATATATATTGTTCGCTTCATATTGCTATTCTATTGTTGCTTACAAGATAAAAAATTCATGTGCCCACATAGATTCTCGAAACCCCTTACGCCGATTTACGAAGTACCAACCCCACCCCCAATAACGAGACAAGTTTATTTTTGCCAAAAAACAACAGTATATATTAAACAAAGGGTTGGAACTACACTTTGTCAAGAGTGTTGTGAAAGAATAGCTCTGTCTGAAAAACCAAATTGGCGTAAAGTTTTTAGACATACCTTGATAATTAACGGAATTCTTACCAGCCACTATTGCGACGAATGTCGAAAAAGGCTAACTGCTTCTAGAATCGGGAATGAATGCTTTGAATGTTTTTAAGATTTACTGAATTTCGAGAAGACTTGCCTGAAGTAACGCTTGATGAAGATACTACAATTTTAACAATAGAGGCATATGAAAAAGAACTTTGAATGAATAAGAAAATATATATATATATATACTCCTCACTCGAGAATCTTTATTATTGCAAAATATATATACTACAATTATAGCTTTGACATTATATTTATCATTTGCTTGAGCTTTCTATTTACAATTTGCTACGAGAATTATAAAGTAACTTGAAAAAAAAAAAAAGAAAAACCATAAAAACATTCTTGTTTTATTATCATAGTATTACATGCACATATACATATTTCTTTTATTATACTGCTATTATATTTTTACAATTTTGCTTAACCGCTATATAATTTTGTTGTTATACTAAATTATTACACTGTCTTTATTTTATTGTATACTAACCTACATTCTTACAGGAGTAAGGAACTATAGCATTACATGCTAGTTAACCGTACGTATTACTATAAATTGTCACATTATTAAAATTACTACTTTTATAATTGTGCTAAGAACGATTAGAGCCGATAACTATTTTAAAATCGCGTATACCGAGTTATGGCCCAATTTACAAGATCGCACGGTACAGTAAGCGTCGACCCGGAAATCGAAAAGAAACAAAAATACGTAGAAGACCGTGAAAAACAATCGCATTCGAAAATGTCGCTTAAAGAACGGGAAGAAACAGCCAAACGCCCTAACGAGTCAATAGACGCAAATTCGTTATTCGACGTCCTTTCAAAAATCCAAACAGAATTATCACAATTACGCAGATTACCGGAGCAAGTGAGCAATCTTGAACAGCGCGTGAATGAAGCTTCCCGCGCCGCGTCCGCATACGATGAATTCGCCAACCCGCCGGAACAGGAAGAACCTCCCGTAATCATGCCGACCTTAAAAATAAAAGATGTCGTTGCAAATATTCCCCCGTTTAACGGTTATAAAATTTCGATCTTCCAGTTCGCCCGAGCATGCGAACGTGCCCGCGATTTACTACCGTCCGTACAAGAGCCACAACTCGTACAGTTTATTATTAACAAAATTGAAGGCGACGCGTATCAAGTCATTGAAGGAAACATATATACGCGCGTCGTAGATTTATTAGACAAATTAAAAAATATTTTCGCTCCGAATAAATCCGTAGCACAATACCGCGGAGAATTAGCCAACGCGTATAAGATGCCAAACGAGACAGTCTTGAAATACGCGGGTAGAATTAAAGACTTAAAACTCGCAATATTAGACGGAAACAGACGACAGGGCATTAATAACCCTCGTTTATTTAATAACGAAGTTGAAGGAGAGGTCTTAGAAGCTTTCGTAAATGGATTACCCTCTAACGTGATCACGCGAATGGAACACCGAAACATAGGCACCCTAGATGAAGCAATTGAATGGGCTGTCAAAATTACGAGGAATTTGGAAATAGAAAAACAGCGCGAAAGACAATTTACTCCTCGACAATTCCCTGTTACGCGATCAGATATAAATAACCCAAGACCTCCCGACATAGAACAACCTAAATCAATATTAAAAAACCCTCATAACAATTTTGCTCCGCGACCATGGATTAGACCCTTGATACCGGGACAGCCAGGACCGAACTCCCCTATCGTATGCAATTATTGCAAATATCCCGGACACAAGGCTACTGAATGTCGGAGATTAGCGTATCGAAATGCTATGCAGGCGTCGGGAAACGCGGAAGGCCGCCCGACGGTGAGCGCGACCAAGGAACCGGCCCAAGCGACCGCGCATCCCATAACGATACAAGCGGAACCATCAACGAGCCAAACTTGAACATTAACGATAAAAATCAAGGCTCCAATTTTTCTAAAATTCCATTAAAGGAATACGATGACCCGGCATCGGTCATCAGACCAGTAAACGAGGAACCCCTAAATGAAAAAGCCAGTATTGGAATGGCGAACCTAGGACCCAACACGTGTCAACCCAGGATCGCCCTCACTTGCAAAAACTTTAAAGGATACTGCTTTTTTATGATAGACTCGGGATCCTCCGTAAATTTAGTTAAAACAAAAATATTAAAGAATACCCCCATAAACTCAAAAGACACACTAAGATTAAAAGGCATTTCCGAAAAGCCAATAAGGACATTGGGTTCGGTGGTATTCGAAATTATGGGAAAAGAAACAAAATTTTATGTCGTCAGAGACAATTTCGGTATACCTGCTGACGGCATAATAGGTGCCAGTTTTTTGAAAGATAATAATGCTATCATCGATTACCAACAAGAATGTCTTACCTTTGATAGCATACAGGTACCATTTTACAAAAGAGAAAAGATCATGGTGCCCTCGCGCACTATCGTGGACATTGCGTTCAACATAACAAACCCGGAGAAAAGGGAAGGTTATATTCCTCGAAACGAGCCAACAAAGGGATTATTTCTGGGTGAAGCTCTTGTTAAAAATTCCCGAGGGAAGGGGCATATCAAAGCTTATAATTTAACAGAGCAGAACTACACCATAGAAGTCTATCCCATGCCTCTTGAGGATTATCTTATACCCAGTGACTCCGAGGAGCACCTAACTTCGCTGAATTCTTCTATTTTCACGAATCCTATGAGCAATGAAGAGCTCGCCGATAATGGGAAATCTTCATCTACAAAATCCATAAGCCCAGAAGAGCTAGCCGATAATGGGAAATCTTCCGTTCCAAAAGACCACGAAGGTCTTACCATTACACAAGATGCAACGCCTGCATCTTCGTGCCTCAAACACTCTATTGACACGCTTCCAGGGTCAATAGGACATGAGGATCTTCTATATTTTGAAAATACTAATTCCATGAGCAACGAAGAGCTCGTCAATAATGGGAAATCTTCACCTACTAAATTCAGGAGCCAAGAAGAGCTATCCGAAGACGGGAAATCTTCTAAACCAACCTTGATTCACACTCTTCCAGTTTTACGAGACCAAGAAGGTCCCTTTATTGAACAAGCTGCGCAGCCAGCATTTTCTAGACTTAAAGATACAACTGATATGCTTCTAGCATTTCCTGTATCTCACAGTCGTATGGAACGACTTAAAACCATCATAAATACTGAATATTTGAACGAAGAAGAAAAAGACCACGTTGATGCAATACTTAAAGAATACGGAGATTGTTTCCATCTTCCGGGAGAAAAACTCAAGTTCACCACCGCGGTTAAACATACTATTCCAACTACAGATAATCTACCAATACACGTGAAACAGTATAGGTACCCGCCTGTCCACAAGGAAGAAATAGACAGGCAAGTAACAAAGCTTTTGAAGGATGAAATAATAACGCCTTCAGCATCACCGTATAACGCTCCTCTATGGATCGTCCCCAAGAAATCTGCGGCCGATGGACAAAAGAAATGGAGGATGGTAATAGATTTTCGAAAGCTGAATGAAAAAACGATAGGAGATGCGTACCCACTGCCTAATATAGTAGAAATATTAGACCAGTTGGGTAGTGCAAAATACTTCTCCATTTTTGATCTCGCACAGGGATTTCACCAGATTCCTATGGCCCCAGAGGATCAAGAGAGGACAGCTTTCTCCACACCGTATGGACATTACGAGTACCAGCGGATGCCTTTCGGTCTGAAAAATGCACCCGCAACATTCCAACGGTTGATGGACAACGTCCTCACCGGATTGCAAGGAAACGAACTATTCGTTTACCTGGACGACATAGTTGTTTATGCAAGATCTCTAGAAGAACACGATATAAAAATCAAAGAATTAATGCAAAGACTAAGAGAAGCAAATCTGCAATTACAGCCCGACAAATGCCAATTTCTAAGGCACGAAGTAGTTTACTTAGGGCATATTATCGGATCAGATGGAGTAAGACCGGATCCAAATAAGGTTATCGCAGTCCAACATTTTCCAAAACCAAGAAATCATAAAAACATTAAGCAATTCTTGGGTCTTGTGGGATACTACCGCCGATTCATTAGGGACTTTTCAAAAATCGCAAAACCTCTCACGGATTTATTAAAGAAAGATAAGCCTTTTGTATGGACACCGTCGCAAGAAGCAGCATTTGACAAACTAACGCATGAATTATTAAAAGAACCTGTTTTGCAATATCCGAACTTTAAAGAGCCATTCTTATTAACCACCGACGCTAGTGGATACGCTATAGGAGGCGTGCTGAGCCAAGGACAGATAGGGAAGGACTTACCTATTTCGTATATTTCTAGGACTTTGAATGAAGCGGAAGGAAGATATTCCACCATAGAAAAAGAGTGCCTAGCCGTAGTCTACTGTGTGACATACTTCCGGCATTATTTATACGGCAGGAAATTTACAATTCTCACAGATCATAAACCACTAGTCTGGCTACATTCGGTCAAGGATCCCAGCTCCCGATTGTGGAAATGGAGACTAAAATTATCAGAGTACGAATATGAAATACAATATAAAACAGGAAAGACTAACGTAGTAGCAGACGCACTTTCTAGAAATCCGCCTATTCCTGACGTTTCCATACTCCCCCTAGTAGAGCCGGACGATAATTCAAACGAATCCCTTTTCTCATACCAGACAGCTACACAACAGTCTAGACCATCAATCACTTTCTCTTCTAATGATACTAATCACACATTAAATCCTGTTGACCAACAACAAACAATTATCAGAGACTTAAACGACAATGCTTTACTAACTCCACCGGTAACCACAAAAATCCCATCCCAAATTTTCTTCCCTGAAAATCTAAACGAAGATCTAGACAAACGAGAGCAAGAGTTCGACCAAAGCAATTCAGAGACGTCGGAAGAAGATCCAGAAAACGAGAGCGAGAGTGATGAATCTGCATCTCCACAACCTCGCTCTTCAGATGAAGAGAACGATTTTAAAATTAATGAAACGCGAGATTCACTGCTTTCCCGAAAGGATAACCATGTTGTTTTTACCACACTCCAAGGACATTCCTACGATAAGGGCGCAAAGGATTATTCAGCAGAAAATAAACTTCCCACGTACAAAGACTTAACTTTCACAAGAGTAAAAATAACGAATTTGAATAGCGGGAAATATTTAATAAACATCCCTATTAAACAAAATGAAAGAGTGCAGATAGAACACAATGACATTATAGACGGAATAAAATCGTTGAGGGATGCCATAACAGAACTAAATCTAAAAACCATCAGTATAGCGCAACACGACCTATACGATACAGTTCCATGGATTTTTGTATATAAAAATTTAAAAAGATTCCTTTCAGACTTACCAATAATAGTAACAGTTTGCAAATCTTTAATAAGATGTCCTGGCCTAGAAGAGAGAGCTAACATCATCTATGAAAAACATGCTACGAAGATTGGAGGACACAAAGGTGTGAATAAGACTTACCATCGAATTAGACAAAACTACTATTGGCCCACGATGAAGAAAGACATACAAGATTACATAAAGAATTGCAGGAGTTGCCAAATCAAAAAATTAACGAGAGTAAAAACAAAACAACCCATGATGATCACTGACACCCCAGGAACTGCATTTGATAAAGTATCCATGGACGTAGTAGGACCATTGCCAGTAACGAGCCGAAACAATTCTTATATTTTAACTATACAAGACCTTTTAACGAAATATTCAGTTGCCATCCCTATGGAAACAGCAGACTCCTTCTCAATAGCTAACGCCTTCATAAAAGATTTCATATGCATATATGGAGCACCAAGAGCATTATTAACAGACCAAGCTCCGACCTTTTTTACTTCTCTGATGAAAACAATAGCTAGCTACTTTAAAATTAAGCAATGCCGTACGACAGCTTACTACCCTCAATCAAATGGTTCAATTGAACGCTCGCATCACGTATTGACGGAATACTTGAAAATGTACACCAATCGGAATGAAGAATGGGACGAGCACATTAAGCCTGCTATGTTTGCCTACAATACATCAGTCCACGAAGGAACCAACTATACTCCCTACTCCCTAATTTTTGGACATCTTCCTAGAACTCCATCCTCCTCCGTAGTTCCCGAGGACGTCACTGAACAACCTTATCAGGATTATCTCACTAACCTTTTTGAAACTTTGAAAAACTCACAGGGTCTAGCAAAACAAAACTTGATACAATCAAAAGAAAAGAGTAAAACATATTATGACAGAAAAATCAATATTCAAAATTTTAAAGCTAACGATAAAGTTTATTTATTAAAGGAGCCCACAAAAGGAAAGCTAGATGATCAATATACTGGGCCATATAGAATTTTAGAATTATTACCCATGAACAACGCGAGAATAGATTTCCGTGGAAAACCACGCGTAGTTCACGTGAATAAACTAAAGTTGTGCAAGGGCACATATTTTATAGATCCGGGTTGAAGGAAAACGCAAGAAAGAGAAATTTTGTGAGCGCGGCCTGGACCCCCGGATCCAGTAACTTTAAGATATTTTCATATTATTCTCATATTAGTATTAAAGATTTTTGTTCTAATAACACATATACACATACTAGACACATCTTGTAACATAAAACAACACAAACAACCCATATTACTCTCGTATTTTATACTTAAATATCATATTTCTATTTTTAAGGGTTTCCACGTTTTGATACTTACCACATTGCTCTCTGGCACATCGGCAATCATAGCGTACGATTGTGGAGGAGCCTATTTGAACGTGACCACTGTGTCCTTGCTTCGATCTGGCGAATGTGACATCGAAATCGAAACACCTGCGACCGTAAATACCTACATACAGCTATTGCAATTATCCAGTTATGCGCAGACCCATATAACGCAATGTAAAATAGAAATTTTAAGAACCATATCTCACTGCGGAATGCACTCGCATATCTCAGCCGTTCATAACGGTTACGCGAGCTATTTGCAGGAAACATCTCGCGCTAGGTGCATTCAAATGCATAAAGAGGGCCTTTTAAAGATAGGAACCGCGGAAATTATTGACGGACTTAAATCGAATCACACGTATTATAGAAGCGTCACGCTCGCGGGTAAAGTAAACGTAGATGGAACCTGTAAAGGCATCCAATACTCGGACTATTACGGCACATGGGATGACGTGATAGTCCAAGCGACTGTAAAAATCTCTCTAAAAGACTCATACGTGCCGGTAAAGTTAAACGCAGGAAAAGTAATGTTAAAATCCGGAACTGTTTGTGAACTATCGGACGAATCCTGTATAGACTCGGACGATGGTTACACCTTTTGGGAAGGAATACCCAATACCGCTTGCGGGTTTGAAGCATATGACGTCCTATATGAAGGCACCTCTACTAAATTTCAAGGCATATTAGATCACCAAAATACCACAATATTCACACTAGAATCCCAAGACATCACTTTTGCACTGACACTAACACGAAGGCATACAATATGCGGTTATACACTGTATGGCACAGAACACCCGAAACTGTTCATTTTTGAAACACAAAAAGGAAATATTTTCAAAGTAAGATCAAAAACCTCTGTAACGAACCTAGATTTATTCACGTACACAAATTCAAAATTTGTATACGTTGAAAAGTATATGAGGAACCAGATTACCTCTTTATACAAGGATATAATTATGCAAAAATGCGAACTAGAGAAACAGGTTATACAAAATACCCTATCTCTTGCTGCTGTTTTACCAGACGAATTCGCCTACCGGGTGATGAAGGCTCCAGGTTACATGGCAGTCACAGCCGGAGAGGGAATTCACATAGTTAAATGTATACCTATAGAGGTTACATTACGAAAAACGAATACGTGCCATGCAGAGTTGCCCATTATGTTTCGGAACGCTTCGTTATACATGACACCAAAATCACATATCGTCATAAAACACAGTACACTCAGAGATTGTAATCCTTTACTCCCAATAATATATAACATCGAAGGAACTTGGCTACAATTTAACCCTACTCCTTCCATGATAAATTCTCCTCATGAAATTAAACCATTAACAAAACTCTCTTGGAAATACCTTGCTCCAAAATCACTGGCCACCAGTGGCATTTACTCCCAACAGGACCTTGACGAATTAAGAGACCATATTATGTTCCCTGCGGAAAAGAACGCGGTTTTGCACACCATCGCTCGAGGCTTTACAGGTCAAACTATACAATCCGATACCGTTTCGTTGCAAAATTTATTAGACGAGGGTGCGCTGAATAAAATTTATAACAATACGCTAACCAAAATATGGAACGGTTTTACAACATTTGGTGCGGCGACCGCCGGTATATTCGGAATATTTATAATTATAAGAGTAATAAAAATTGTATTTGACACGCTGATACATGGCTATGCGCTACACGCAGCTTATGGCTGCAGCTTACACTTACTTGGAGCCATTTGGAGCTCCTTTACACATTTATTATTGTATTTAGCGAATAGACCGCAACCGCAACCACAACCACACGTAATTCCCGAAAACCCACCAGAACATATAGACACCAACATAGTACCGAATGCGCCAGCAGAAAACGCGGAACCGCCTACTATACCTATAGTATACACATTTAGAGATCTACGAGACAGATTGGACGAATAAATTTCTTCATAACTTGTTATTCTGAAATTTAAACTAAGGGGGGGGGTGTGACGTCATAGCCGCACGTCAAAATTTATTTAAACAATATATTTATTGTTAACTCACCCATAGGAGGTGAAAGAAGTAAAGAGCCCTCGAAAATTATTCGTTCAACGCTAACTTCTAACTTATAAAATAGTATTCATACTCTAGGGTCACCCCGTATATAGCCAACGCTCGAACGCGCCAGCGGGTGACGAAGAAATAACTATTATATGAATAAACTATAGGGATAACTAAAACCTTATATTTGCATTGTACAATCGGACAGACAATTCAGACGCTATTGTAATAAATATTATATATATATATATATATATATATATATATATATATGAGCATATAAGAGATCTAACTTTAAAAGCATTAAATTCAATTGAGAAATACGAGCGAAAAAGAATGAAACATTTAAATGCAAATGTAACGCTTTAATATAATAATTTAAGTACACGCACATTTATATGCACATCTTAATATGCATATAACATTATATTATATTAATAATCTTCATACACATTTATGCATTTTATATAACATAGCGTTTTATTATTCATAATGCGAAATTAGAAGTATAAGAAATAATATTTTATTCATAAGAGTTTTATAAGAGCTTTAAACCGTGCATGGTATGCGGACCGGCCGTCGATCGATATTCTTATCCGCCCGCCCGATAAGATTAGGCCGGACAAACAAGTTGGAATGTTGCGAGAGAACGTTATAGCTGTCCTTCTCGCACAGAGATCCCTACCAGCGGCTCTTCCACTTGCCATTGCTCCCGCCCATGGGTCTCCCTCCAGCATCGGGAAGTCTTAGGCGAAGCATAGGAAGAATATCCCACCATCTACTAACGGCGATCCCACTGCAGCATCTCTCCCACCAACACCCGAAGACCGGAGGAGCTCAGTGCAGGTCCGACATCCAGCATTATTAATTCGACGCTCATACGGTTAACACATTACTAACTCTCGTACTACATTTCGTTCTCTGACTCCGTTGCCGTGGCGTTTAGCAGTTAATAATCCGGCGTATTCAAATCTCGTTTGCGTCGACAAATTTCAGTACAAGTCTTCGAGACTCTTATACATACTACATTACTGAATAGTGAGTTTACCAGTCGCAAGTCTTACGACTGTAATATTGTTAACTTAACGTCGTGCTACAATAAAGAATATTTTATATTACTCATTGCAATTTATTCGACGACCGGTTGTTCCACCTTCCTTGATCGACCGTCACTCATCGCACGACAGCCGAAATCTTTGGAGGACTGCTAGACAGAAGGGAATTCAGCGTGCTACATAGGCAGTCGCTCTAATATATACATATATATTCAAATACGTAAAACCTGGTAAGTTAAGGTACCACTGAATATTGAATGACAAGTTGACATCTTCTGGTCCCGGGTAGACTCGGTGAAATGCAGAGTGACCCAAAACACAAAATCTTCTCCATAAATACTTACCAGTAAAAGATCAAATTCAATTTAACAACTACTTAAATAATATAGTCGCGTTCTAAAGAATTACTTAACAGCAGTAATATAATTTCCTTTTTTTATTAACCTCGAATACTGAGACGTGACAACTTCTTTCACCTCCTATGGGTGAGTTAACAATAAATATATTGTTTAAATAAATTTTGACGTGCGGCTATGACGTCACACTATGTACGCAAGTTTCGTTCGCTCGGAACGTCTTAGTTACGTGTCAGTAAGTGAGATTAGTCGAAATTTCTTGTACAACATCAAGGAAATTGAGGAGAAACGCTTTTCTGCACACAGAGTTGAGATAGTTACGTACGCAAGTTTTGGTAGTCCGGAACGTCTTAGTTACGTGTCAGTAAGTGAGATTTGCTGAAAATTCTGGTACAACATCAAGGAAATTGAGGAGAAACGCTTTTCTGCACACAGAGTTGAGATAGCTACGTACGCAAGTTTCAGTCGTTCGGAACGTCTTAGTTACGTGTCAGTAAGTGAGATTAGTCGAAATTTCTTGTACAACATCAAGGAAATTGAGAAGAAACGCTTTTCTGCACACAGAGTTGAGATAGCTCCGTTCGCAAGTTTCGGTCGATCGGAACGTCTAGGTTACGTGTCAATAAGTGAGATTAGTCGAAATTTCTTGTACAACATCAAGGAAATTGAGGAGAAACGCTTTTCTGCACACAGAGTTGAGATAGCTCCGTACGCAAGTTTCGGTCGTTTGGAACGTCTTAGTTACGTGTCAGTAAGTGAGATTAGTCGAAATTTCTTATACGACATTAAAGAAATTGAGGAGAAACGCTTTTCTGCGCACAGAGTTGAGATAGCTACGTACGCAAGTTTCGGTCGTCCGGAACGTCTTAGTTACGTGTCAGTAAGTGAGATTAGTTGAAAATTCTTGTACAACATCAAGGAAATTGAGGAGAAACGCTTTTCTGCACACAGAGTTGAGATAGTTACGTACGCAAGTTTTGGTCGTCCGGAACGTCTTAGTTACGTGTCAGTAAGTGAGATTTGCTGAAAATTCTGGTACAACATCAAGGAAATTGAGGAGAAACGCTTTTCTGCACACAGAGTTGAGATAGCTACGTACGCAAGTTTCGGACGTTCGGAACGTCTTAGTTACGTGTCAGTAAGTGAGATTAGTCGAAATTTCTTGTACAACATCAAGGAAATTGAGGAGAAACGGTTTTCTGCGCACAGAGTTGAGATAGCTATTTACGCAAGTTTCGGTCGATCGGAACGTCTAGGTTACGTGTCAATAAGTGAGATTAGTCGAAATTTCTTGTACAACATCAAGGAAATTGAGAAGAAACGATTTTCTGCGCACAGAGTTGAGATAGCTATGTACGCAAGTTTCGTTCGCTCGGAACGTCTTAGTTACGTGTCAGTAAGTGAGATTAGTTGAAAATTCTGGTACAACATCAAGGAAATTGAGGAGAAACGCTTTTCTGCGCACAAAGTTGAGATAGCTATGTACGCAGCTTACGGTCGTTCGGAACGTTTTAGTTACGTGTCAGTAAGTGAGATTAGTCGAAATTTCTTGTACAACATCAAGGAAATTGAGAAGAAACGTTTTTCTGCGCACAGAGTTGAGATAGCTATGTACGCAAGTTTCGGTCCTCCGGAACGTCTTAGTTACGTGTCAGTAAGTGAGATTACTTGAAAATTCTTGTACAACATCAAGGAAATTGAGGAGAAATGCTTTTCTGCACACAGAGTTGAGATAGCTATGTACGCAAGTTTTGTTCGCTTGGAACGTCTTAGTTACGTGTCAGTAAGTGAGATTTGCAGAAAATTCTTATACGACATCAAGGAAATTGAGGAGAAACGGTTTTCTGCGCACAGAGTTGAGATAGCTACGTAGGCAAGTTTCGGTCGTTCGGAACGTCTTAGTTACGTGTCAGTAAGTGAGATTAGTCGAAATTTCTTGTACAACATCAAGGAAATTGAGGAGAAACGGTTTTCTGCGCACAGAGTTGAGATAGCTATTTACGCAAGTTTCGGTCGATCGGAACGTCTAGGTTACGTGTCAATAAGTGAGATTAGTCGAAATTTCATGTACAACATCAAGGAAATTGAGGAGAAACGCTTTTCTGCACACAGAGTTGAGATAGTTACGTACGCAAGTTTTGGTCGTCCGGAACGTCTTAGTTACGTGTCAGTAAGTGAGATTTGCTGAAAATTCTGGTACAACATCAAGGAAATTGAGGAGAAACGCTTTTCTGCACACAGAGTTGAGATTGCTACGTACGCAAGTTTCAGTCGTTCGGAACGTCTTAGTTACGTGTCAGTAAGTGAGATTAGTCGAAATTTCTTATACGACATCAAAGAAATTGAGGAGATACGCTTTTCTGCGTTCAGAGTTGAGATAGCTATGTACGCAAGTTTTGTTCGCTCGGAACGTCTTAGTTACGTGTCAGTAAGTGAGATTTGCAGAAAATTCTTATACGACATCAAGGAAATTGAGGAGAAACGCTTTTCTGCGCACAGAGTTGAGATAGCTACGTACGCAAGTGTCGGTCGTTCGGAACGTCTTAGTTACGTGTCAGTAAGTGAGATTAGTCGAAATTTCTTGTACAACATCAAGGAAATTGAGAAGAAACGATTTTCTGCGCACAGAGTTGAGATAGCTATGTACGCAAGTTTCGTTCGCTCGGAACGTCTTAGTTACGTGTCAGTAAGTGAGATTAGTCGAAATTTCTTGTACAACATCAAGGAAATTGAGGAGAAACGCTTTTCTGCCACACAGAGTTGAGATAGTTACGTACGCAAGTTTTGGTAGTCCGGAACGTCTTAGTTACGTGTCAGTAAGTGAGATTTGCTGAAAATTCTGGTACAACATCAAGGAAATTGAGGAGAAACGCTTTTCTGCACACAGAGTTGAGATAGCTACGTACGCAAGTTTCAGTCGTTCAGAACGTCTTAGTTACGTGTCAGTTAGTGAGATTAGTCGAAATTTCTTATACGACATCAAAGAAATTGAGGAGATACGCTTTTCTGCGCACAGAGTTGAGATAGCTATGTACGCAAGTTTTGTTCGCTCGGAACGTCTTAGTTACGTGTCAGTAAGTGAGATTTGCAGAAAATTCTTATACGACATCAAGGAAATTGAGGAGAAACGCTTTTCTGCGCACAGAGTTGAGATAGCTACGTACGCAAGTGTCGGTCGTTCGGAACGTCTTAGTTACGTGTCAGTAAGTGAGATTAGTTGAAAATTCTTGTACAACATTAAGGAAATTGAGCAGAAACGGTTTTCTGCGCACAGAGTTGAGATAGCTATGTACGCAAGTTTCCTTCGCTAGGAACGTCTTAGTTACGTGTCAGTAAGTGAGATTAGTCGAAATTTCTTGTACAACATTAAGGAAATTGAGCAGAAACGGTTTTCTGCGCACAGAGTTGAGATAGATATGTACGCAAGTTTCCTTCGCTCGGAACGTCTTAGTTACGTGTCAGTAATTGAGATTAGTCGAAATTTCTTGTACAACATCAAGGAAATTGAGAAGAAACGATTTTCTGCGCACAGAGTTGAGATAGCTATGTACGCAAGTTTCGTTCGCTCGGAACGTCTTAGTTACGTGTCAGTAAGTGAGATTAGTCGAAATTTCTTGTACAACATCAAGGAAATTGAGGAGAAACGCTTTTCTGCACACAGAGTTGAGATAGTTACGTACGCAAGTTTTGGTAGTCCGGAACGTCTTAGTTACGTGTCAGTAAGTGAGATTTGCTGAAAATTCTGGTACAACATCAAGGAAATTGAGGAGAAACGCTTTTCTGCACACAGAGTTGAGATAGCTACGTACGCAAGTTTCAGTCGTTCGGAACGTCTTAGTTACGTGTCAGTTAGTGAGATTAGTCGAAATTTCTTATACGACATCAAAGAAATTGAGGAGATACGCTTTTCTGCGCACAGAGTTGAGATAGCTATGTACGCAAGTTTTGTTCGCTCGGAACGTCTTAGTTACGTGTCAGTAAGTGAGATTTGCAGAAAATTCTTATACGACATCAAGGAAATTGAGGAGAAACGCTTTTCTGCGCACAGAGTTGAGATAGCTACGTACGCAAGTGTCGGTCGTTCGGAACGTCTTAGTTACGTGTTAGTAAGTGAGATTAGTTGAAAATTCTTGTACAACATTAAGGAAATTGAGCAGAAACGGTTTTCTGCGCACAGTGTTGAGATAGATATGTACGCAAGTTTCCTTCGCTCGGAACGTCTTAGTTACGTGTCAGTAATTGAGATTAGTCGAAATTTCTTGTACAACATCAAGGAAATTGAGAAGAAACGATTTTCTGCGCACAGAGTTGAGATAGCTATGTACGCAAGTTTCGTTCGCTCGGAACGTCTTAGTTACGTGTCAGTAAGTGAGATTAGTCGAAATTTCTTGTACAACATCAAGGAAATTGAGGAGAAACGCTTTTCTGCACACAGAGTTGAGATAGCTCCGTACGCAAATTTCGGTCGTTTGGAACGTCTTAGTTACGTGTCAGTAAGTGAGATTAGTCGAAATTTCTTATACGACATTAAAGAAATTGAGGAGAAACGCTTTTCTGCGCACAGAGTTGAGATAGCTACGTACGCAAGTTTCGGTCGTCCGGAACGTCTTAGTTACGTGTCAGTAAGTGAGATTAGTTGAAAATTCTTGTACAACATCAAGGAAATTGAGGAGAAACGCTTTTCTGCACACAGAGTTGAGATAGTTACGTACGCAAGTTTTGGTAGTCCGGAACGTCTTAGTTACGTGTCAGTAAGTGAGATTTGCTGAAAATTCTGGTACAACATCAAGGAAATTGAGGAGAAACGCTTTTCTGCACACAGAGTTGAGATAGCTACGTACGCAAGTTTCAGTCGTTCGGAACGTCTTAGTTACGTGTCAGTAAGTGAGATTAGTCGAAATTTCTTGTACAACATCAAGGAAATTGAGAAGAAACGCTTTTCTGCACACAGAGTTGAGATAGCTCCGTTCGCAAGTTTCGGTCGATCGGAACGTCTAGGTTACGTGTCAATAAGTGAGATTAGTCGAAATTTCTTGTACAACATCAAGGAAATTGAGGAGAAACGCTTTTCTGCACACAGAGTTGAGATAGCTCCGTACGCAAGTTTCGGTCGTTTGGAACGTCTTAGTTACGTGTCAGTAAGTGAGATTAGTCGAAATTTCTTATACGACATTAAAGAAATTGAGGAGAAACGCTTTTCTGCGCACAGAGTTGAGATAGCTACGTACGCAAGTTTCGGTCGTCCGGAACGTCTTAGTTACGTGTCAGTAAGTGAGATTAGTTGAAAATTCTTGTACAACATCAAGGAAATTGAGGAGAAACGCTTTTCTGCACACAGAGTTGAGATAGTTACGTACGCAAGTTTTGGTCGTCCGGAACGTCTTAGTTACGTGTCAGTAAGTGAGATTTGCTGAAAATTCTGGTACAACATCAAGGAAATTGAGGAGAAACGCTTTTCTGCACACAGAGTTGAGATAGCTACGTACGCAAGTTTCGGACGTTCGGAACGTCTTAGTTACGTGTCAGTAAGTGAGATTAGTCGAAATTTCTTGTACAACATCAAGGAAATTGAGGAGAAACGGTTTTCTGCGCACAGAGTTGAGATAGCTATTTACGCAAGTTTCGGTCGATCGGAACGTCTAGGTTACGTGTCAATAAGTGAGATTAGTCGAAATTTCTTGTACAACATCAAGGAAATTGAGAAGAAACGATTTTCTGCGCACAGAGTTGAGATAGCTATGTACGCAAGTTTCGTTCGCTCGGAACGTCTTAGTTACGTGTCAGTAAGTGAGATTAGTCGAAATTTCTTGTACAACATCAAGGAAATTGAGGAGAAACGCTTTTCTGCACACAGAGTTGAGATAGTTACGTACGCAAGTTTTGGTAGTCCGGAACGTCTTAGTTACGTGTCAGTAAGTGAGATTTGCTGAAAATTCTGGTACAACATCAAGGAAATTGAGGAGAAACGCTTTTCTGCACACAGAGTTGAGATAGCTACGTACGCAAGTTTCAGTCGTTCGGAACGTCTTAGTTACGTGTCAGTTAGTGAGATTAGTCGAAATTTCTTATACGACATCAAAGAAATTGAGGAGATACGCTTTTCTGCGTACAGAGTTGAGATAGCTATGTACGCAAGTTTTGTTCGCACGGAACGTCTTAGTTACGTGTCAGTAAGTGAGATTTGCAGAAAATTCTTATACGACATCAAGGAAATTGAGGAGGAACGCTTTTCTGCGCACAGAGTTGAGATAGCTATGTACGCAAGTTTCGTTCGCATGGAACGTCTTAGTTACGTGTCAATAAGTGAGATTAGTCGAAATTTCTTGTACAACATCAAGGAAATTGAGGAGGAACGCTTTTCTGCGCACAGAGTTGAGATAGCTACGTACGCAAGTTTCGGTCGTTCGGAACGTCTTAGTTACGTGTCAGTAAGTGAGATTTGCAGAAAATTCTAATACGACATCAAGGAAATTGAGGAGAAACGGTTTTCTGCGCACAGAGTTGAGATAACTATTTACGCAAGTTTCGGTCGATCGGAACGTCTAGGTTACGTGTCAATAAGTGAGATTAGTCGAAATTTCTTGTACAACATCAAGGAAATTGAGGAGGAACGCTTTTCTGCGCACAGAGTTGAGATAGCTATTTACGCAAGTTTCAGTCGTCCGGAACGTCATAGTTACGTGTCAGTAAGTGAGATTAGTTGAAAATTCTGGTACAACATCAAGGAAATTGAGGAGAAACGCTTTTCTGCGCACAAAGTTGAGATAGCTATGTACGCAGCTTACGGTCGTTCGGAACGTTTTAGTTACGTGTCAGTAAGTGAGATTAGTCGAAATTTCTTGTACAACATCAAGGAAATTGAGAAGAAACGTTTTTCTGCGCACAGAGTTGAGATAGCTATGTACGCAAGTTTCGGTCCTCCGGAACGTCTTAGTTACGTGTCAGTAAGTGAGATTACTTGAAAATTCTTGTACAACATCAAGGAAATTGAGGAGAAATGCTTTTCTGCACACAGAGTTGAGATAGCTATGTACGCAAGTTTTGTTCGCTTGGAACGTTTTAGTTACGTGTCAGTAAGTGAGATTTGCAGAAAATTCTTATACGACATCAAGGAAATTGAGGAGAAACGGTTTTCTGCGCACAGAGTTGAGATAGCTACGTACGCAAGTTTCGGTCGTTCGGAACGTCTTAGTTACGTGTCAGTAAGTGAGATTAGTCGAAATTTCTTGTACAACATCAAGGAAATTGAGGAGAAACGGTTTTCTGCGCACAGAGTTGAGATAGCTATTTACGCAAGTTTCGGTCGATCGGAACGTCTAGGTTACGTGTCAATAAGTGAGATTAGTCGAAATTTCATGTACAACATCAAGGAAATTGAGGAGAAACGCTTTTCTGCACACAGAGTTGAGATAGTTACGTACGCAAGTTTTGGTCGTCCGGAACGTCTTAGTTACGTGTCAGTAAGTGAGATTTGCTGAAAATTCTGGTACAACATCAAGGAAATTGAGGAGAAACGCTTTTCTGCACACAGAGTTGAGATTGCTACGTACGCAAGTTTCAGTCGTTCGGAACGTCTTAGTTACGTGTCAGTAAGTGAGATTAGTCGAAATTTCTTATACGACATCAAAGAAATTGAGGAGATACGCTTTTCTGCGTTCAGGGTTGAGATAGCTATGTACGCAAGTTTTGTTCGCTCGGAACGTCTTAGTTACGTGTCAGTAAGTGAGATTTGCAGAAAATTCTTATACGACATCAAGGAAATTGAGGAGAAACGCTTTTCTGCGCACAGAGTTGAGATAGCTACGTACGCAAGTGTCGGTCGTTCGGAACGTCTTAGTTACGTGTCAGTAAGTGAGATTAGTCGAAATTTCTTGTACAACATCAAGGAAATTGAGAAGAAACGATTTTCTGCGCACAGAGTTGAGATAGCTATGTACGCAAGTTTCGTTCGCTCGGAACGTCTTAGTTACGTGTCAGTAAGTGAGATTAGTCGAAATTTCTTGTACAACATCAAGGAAATTGAGGAGAAACGCTTTTCTGCCACACAGAGTTGAGATAGTTACGTACGCAAGTTTTGGTAGTCCGGAACGTCTTAGTTACGTGTCAGTAAGTGAGATTTGCTGAAAATTCTGGTACAACATCAAGGAAATTGAGGAGAAACGCTTTTCTGCACACAGAGTTGAGATAGCTACGTACGCAAGTTTCAGTCGTTCAGAACGTCTTAGTTACGTGTCAGTTAGTGAGATTAGTCGAAATTTCTTATACGACATCAAAGAAATTGAGGAGATACGCTTTTCTGCGCACAGAGTTGAGATAGCTATGTACGCAAGTTTTGTTCGCTCGGAACGTCTTAGTTACGTGTCAGTAAGTGAGATTTGCAGAAAATTCTTATACGACATCAAGGAAATTGAGGAGAAACGCTTTTCTGCGCACAGAGTTGAGATAGCTACGTACGCAAGTGTCGGTCGTTCGGAACGTCTTAGTTACGTGTCAGTAAGTGAGATTAGTTGAAAATTCTTGTACAACATTAAGGAAATTGAGCAGAAACGGTTTTCTGCGCACAGAGTTGAGATAGCTATGTACGCAAGTTTCCTTCGCTAGGAACGTCTTAGTTACGTGTCAGTAAGTGAGATTAGTCGAAATTTCTTGTACAACATTAAGGAAATTGAGCAGAAACGGTTTTCTGCGCACAGAGTTGAGATAGATATGTACGCAAGTTTCCTTCGCTCGGAACGTCTTAGTTACGTGTCAGTAATTGAGATTAGTCGAAATTTCTTGTACAACATCAAGGAAATTGAGAAGAAACGATTTTCTGCGCACAGAGTTGAGATAGCTATGTACGCAAGTTTCGTTCGCTCGGAACGTCTTAGTTACGTGTCAGTAAGTGAGATTAGTCGAAATTTCTTGTACAACATCAAGGAAATTGAGGAGAAACGCTTTTCTGCACACAGAGTTGAGATAGTTACGTACGCAAGTTTTGGTAGTCCGGAACGTCTTAGTTACGTGTCAGTAAGTGAGATTTGCTGAAAATTCTGGAACAACATCAAGGAAATTGAGGAGAAACGCTTTTCTGCACACAGAGTTGAGATAGCTACGTACGCAAGTTTCAGTCGTTCGGAACGTCTTAGTTACGTGTCAGTTAGTGAGATTAGTCGAAATTTCTTATACGACATCAAAGAAATTGAAGAGATACGCTTTTCTGCGCACAGAGTTGAGATAGCTATGTACGCAAGTTTTGTTCGCTCGGAACGTCTTAGTTACGTGTCAGTAAGTGAGATTTGCAGAAAATTCTTATACGACATCAAGGAAATTGAGGAGAAACGCTTTTCTGCGCACAGAGTTGAGATAGCTACGTACGCAAGTGTCGGTCGTTCGGAACGTCTTAGTTACGTGTTAGTAAGTGAGATTAGTTGAAAATTCTTGTACAACATTAAGGAAATTGAGCAGAAACGGTTTTCTGCGCACAGTGTTGAGATAGATATGTACGCAAGTTTCCTTCGCTCGGAACGTCTTAGTTACGTGTCAGTAATTGAGATTAGTCGAAATTTCTTGTACAACATCAAGGAAATTGAGAAGAAACGATTTTCTGCGCACAGAGTTGAGATAGCTATGTACGCAAGTTTCGTTCGCTCGGAACGTCTTAGTTACGTGTCAGTAAGTGAGATTAGTCGAAATTTCTTGTACAACATCAAGGAAATTGAGGAGAAACGCTTTTCTGCACACAGAGTTGAGATAGCTCCGTACGCAAGTTTCGGTCGATCGGAACGTCTAGGTTACGTGTCAATAAGTGAGATTAGTCGAAATTTCTTGTACAACATCAAGGAAATTGAGGAGAAACGCTTTTCTGCACACAGAGTTGAGATAGCTCCGTACGCAAATTTCGGTCGTTTGGAACGTCTTAGTTACGTGTCAGTAAGTGAGATTAGTCGAAATTTCTTATACGACATTAAAGAAATTGAGGAGAAACGCTTTTCTGCGCACAGAGTTGAGATAGCTACGTACGCAAGTTTCGGTCGTCCGGAACGTCTTAGTTACGTGTCAGTAAGTGAGATTAGTTGAAAATTCTTGTACAACATCAAGGAAATTGAGGAGAAACGCTTTTCTGCACACAGAGTTGAGATAGTTACGTACGCAAGTTTTGGTCGTCCGGAACATCTTAGTTACGTGTCAGTAAGTGAGATTTGCTGAAAATTCTGGTACAACATCAAGGAAATTGAGGAGAAACGCTTTTCTGCACACAGAGTTGAGATAGCTACGTACGCAAGTTTCGGACGTTCGGAACGTCTTAGTTACGTGTCAGTAAGTGAGATTAGTCGAAATTTCTTGTACAACATCAAGGAAATTGAGGAGAAACGGTTTTCTGCGCACAGAGTTGAGATAGCTATTTACGCAAGTTTCGGTCGATCGGAACGTCTAGGTTACGTGTCAATAAGTGAGATTAGTCGAAATTTCTTGTACAACATCAAGGAAATTGAGGAGAAACGCTTTTCTGCACACAGAGTTGAGATAGTTACGTACGCAAGTTTTTGTCGTCCGGAACGTCTTAGTTACGTGTCAGTAAGTGAGATTTGCTGAAAATCCTGGTACAACATCAAGGAAATTGAGGAGAAACGCTTTTCTGCACACAGAGTTGAGATAGCTACGTACGCAAGTTTCAGTCGTTCGGAACGTCTTAGTTACGTGTCAGTTAGTGAGATTAGTCGAAATTTCTTATACGACATCAAAGAAATTGAGGAGATACGCTTTTCTGCGCACAGAGTTGAGATAGCTATGTACGCAAGTTTTGTTCGTTCGGAACGTCTTAGTTACGTGTCAGTAAGTGAGATTTGCAGAAAATTCTTATACGACATCAAGGAAATTGAGGAGAAACGCTTTTCTGCGCACAGAGTTGAGATAGCTACGTACGCAAGTGTCGGTCGTTCGGAACGTCTTAGTTACGTGTCAGTAAGTGAGATTAGTTGAAAATTCTTGTACAACATTAAGGAAATTGAGCAGAAACGGTTTTCTGCGCACAGAGTTGAGATAGCTATGTACGCAAGTTTCCTTCGCTCGGAACGTCTTAGTTACGTGTCAGTAAGTGAGATTAGTCGAAATTTCTTGTACAACATTAAGGAAATTGAGCAGAAACGGTTTTCTGCGCACAGAGTTGAGATAGATATGTACGCAAGTTTCCTTCGCTCGGAACGTCTTAGTTACGTGTCAGTAATTGAGATTAGTCGAAATTTCTTGTACAACATCAAGGAAATTGAGAAGAAACGATTTTCTGCGCACAGAGTTGAGATAGCTATGTACGCAAGTTTCGTTCGCTCGGAACGTCTTAGTTACGTGTCAGTAAGTGAGATTAGTCGAAATTTCTTGTACAACATCAAGGAAATTGAGGAGAAACGCTTTTCTGCACACAGAGTTGAGATAGTTACGTACGCAAGTTTTGGTAGTCCGGAACGTCTTAGTTACGTGTCAGTAAGTGAGATTTGCTGAAAATTCTGGTACAACATCAAGGAAATTGAGGAGAAACGCTTTTCTGCACACAGAGTTGAGATAGCTACGTACGCAAGTTTCAGTCGTTCGGAACGTCTTAGTTACGTGTCAGTTAGTGAGATTAGTCGAAATTTCTTATACGACATCAAAGAAATTGAGGAGATACGCTTTTCTGCGCACAGAGTTGAGATAGCTATGTACGCAAGTTTTGTTCGTTCGGAACGTCTTAGTTACGTGTCAGTAAGTGAGATTTGCAGAAAATTCTTATACGACATCAAGGAAATTGAGGAGAAACGCTTTTCTGCGCACAGAGTTGAGATAGCTACGTACGCAAGTGTCGGTCGTTCGGAACGTCTTAGTTACGTGTCAGTAAGTGAGATTAGTTGAAAATTCTTGTACAACATTAAGGAAATTGAGCAGAAACGGTTTTCTGCGCACAGAGTTGAGATAGCTATGTACGCAAGTTTCCTTCGCTCGGAACGTCTTAGTTACGTGTCAGTAAGTGAGATTAGTCGAAATTTCTTGTACAACATTAAGGAAATTGAGCAGAAACGGTTTTCTGCGCACAGAGTTGAGATAGATATGTACGCAAGTTTCCTTCGCTCGGAACGTCTTAGTTACGTGTCAGTAATTGAGATTAGTCGAAATTTCTTGTACAACATCAAGGAAATTGAGAAGAAACGATTTTCTGCGCACAGAGTTGAGATAGCTATGTACGCAAGTTTCGTTCGCTCGGAACGCCTTAGTTACGTGTCAGTAAGTGAGATTAGTCGAAATTTCTTATACGACATCAAAGAAATTGAGGAGATACGCTTTTCTGCGCACAGAGTTGAGATAGCTACGTACGCAAGTTTCAGTCGTTCGGAACGTCTTAGTTACGTGTCAGTAAGTGAGATTAGTTGAAAATTCTTGTACGACATCAAAGAAATTGAGGAGATACGCTTTTCTGCGCACAGAGTTGAGATAGCTATGTACGCAAGTTTTGTTCGCTCGGAACGTCTTAGTTACGTGACAGTAAGTGAGATTTGCAGAAAATTCTTATACGACATCAAGGAAATTGAGGAGAAACGCTTTTCTGCGCACAGAGTTGAGATAGCTACGTACGCAAGTGTCGGTCGTTCGAAACGTCTTAGTTACGTGTCAGTAAGTGAGATTAGTTGAAAATTCTTGTACAACATTAAGGAAATTGAGCAGAAACGGTTTTCTGCGCACAGAGTTGAGATAGCTATGTACGCAAGTTTCCTTCGCTCGGAACGTCTTAGTTACGTGTCAGTAAGTGAGATTAGTCGAAATTTCTTGTACAACATTAAGGAAATTGAGCAGAAACGGTTTTCTGCGCACAGAGTTGAGATAGATATGTACGCAAGTTTCCTTCGCTCGGAACGTCTTAGTTACGTGTCAGTAATTGAGATTAGTCGAAATTTCTTGTACAACATCAAGGAAATTGAGAAGAAACGATTTTCTGCGCACAGAGTTAGATAGCTATGTACGCAAGTTTCGTTCGCTCGGAACGTCTTAGTTACGTGTCAGTAAGTGAGATTAGTCGAAATTTCTTGTACAACATCAAGGAAATTGAGAAGAAACGCTTTTCTGCACACAGAGTTGAGATAGCTCCGTACGCAAGTTTCGGTCGATCGGAACGTCTTAGTTACGTGTCAGTAAGTGAGATTTGCAGAAAATTCTTATACGACATCAAGGAAATTGAGGAGAAACGCTTTTCTGCGCACAGAGTTGAGATAGCTACGTACGCAAGTGTCGGTCGTTCGGAACGTCTTAGTTACGTGTCAGTAAGTGAGATTAGTTGAAAATTCTTGTACAACATTAAGGAAATTGAGCAGAAACGGTTTTCTGCGCACAGAGTTGAGATAGCTATGTACGCAAGTTTCCTTCGCTCGGAACGTCTTAGTTACGTGTCAGTAAGTGAGATTAGTCGAAATTTCTTGTACAACATTAAGGAAATTGAGCAGAAACGGTTTTCTGCGCACAGAGTTGAGATAGATATGTACGCAAGTTTCCTTCGCTCGGAACGTCTTAGTTACGTGTCAGTAATTGAGATTAGTCGAAATTTCTTGTACAACATCAAGGAAATTGAGAAGAAACGATTTTCTGCGCACAGAGTTGAGATAGCTATGTACGCAAGTTTCGTTCGCTCGGAACGTCTTAGTTACGTGTCAGTAAGTGAGATTAGTCGAAATTTCTTGTACAACATCAAGGAAATTGAGGAGAAACGCTTTTCTGCACACAGAGTTGAGATAGTTACGTACGCAAGTTTTGGTAGTCCGGAACGTCTTAGTTACGTGTCAGTAAGTGAGATTTGCTGAAAATTCTGGTACAACATCAAGGAAATTGAGGAGAAACGCTTTTCTGCACACAGAGTTGAGATAGCTACGTACGCAAGTTTCAGTCGTTCGGAACGTCTTAGTTACGTGTCAGTTAGTGAGATTAGTCGAAATTTCTTATACGACATCAAAGAAATTGAGGAGATACGCTTTTCTGCGCACAGAGTTGAGATAGCTATGTACGCAAGTTTTGTTCGCTCGGAACGTCTTAGTTACGTGTCAGTAAGTGAGATTTGCAGAAAATTCTTATACGACATCAAGGAAATTGAGGAGAAACGCTTTTCTGCGCACAGAGTTGAGATAGCTATGTACGCAAGTTTCCTTCGCTCGGAACGTCTTAGTTACGTGTCAGTAAGTGAGATTAGTCGAAATTTCTTGTACAACATTAAGGAAATTGAGCAGAAACGGTTTTCTGCGCACAGAGTTGAGATAGATATGTACGCAAGTTTCCTTCGCTCGGAACGTCTTAGTTACGTGTCAGTAATTGAGATTAGTCGAAATTTCTTGTACAACATCAAGGAAATTGAGAAGAAACGATTTTCTGCGCACAGAGTTAGATAGCTATGTACGCAAGTTTCGGTCCTCCGGAACGTCTTAGTTACGTGTCAGTAAGTGAGATTTGCTGAAAATTCTGGTACAACATCAAGGAAATTGAGGAGAAACGCTTTTCTGCACACAGAGTTGAGATAGCTACGTACGCAAGTTTCGGACGTTCGGAACGTCTTAGTTACGTGTCAGTAAGTGAGATTAGTCGAAATTTCTTGTACGACATCAAGGAAATTGAGGAGAAACGCTTTTCTGCGCACCGGGTTGAGATAGCTATGTACGCAAGTTTCAGTCGTCCGGAACGTCATAGTTACGTGTCAGTAAGTGAGATTAGTTGAAAATTCTGGTACAACATCAAGGAAATTGAGGAGAAACGCTTTTCTGCGCACAAAGTTGAGATAGCTATGTACGCAGGTTACGGTCGTTCGGAACGTTTTAGTTACGTGTCAGTAAGTGAGATTAGTCGAAATTTCTTGTACAACATCAAGGAAATTGAGAAGAAACGATTTTCTGCGCACAGAGTTGAGATAGCTATGTACGCAAGTTTCGGTCGTCCGGAACGTCTTAGTTACGTGTCAGTAAGTGAGATTTGCTGAAAATTCTGGTACAACATCAAGGAAATTGAGGAGAAACGGTTTGCTGCGCACAAAGTTGAGATAGCTATGTACGCAAGTTTCGGTCCTCCGGAACGTCTTAGTTACGTGTCAGTAAGTGAGATTACTTGAAAATTCTTGTACAACATCAAGGAAATTGAGGAGAAATGCTTTTCTGCACACAGAGTTGAGATAGCTACGTACGCAAGTTTCGGTCGTTCGGAACGTCTTAGTTACGTGTCAGTAAGTGAGATTTGCTGAAAATTCTGGTACAACATCAAGGAAATTGAGGAGGAACGGTTTGCTGCGCACAAAGTTGAGATAGCTATGTACGCAAGTTTCGGTCCTCCGGAACGTCTTAGTTACGTGTCAGTAAGTGAGATTACTTGTAAATTCTTGTACAACATCAAGGAAATTGAGGAGAAATGCTTTTCTGCACACAGAGTTGAGATAGCTACGTACGCAAGTTTCGGTCGTTCGGAACGTTTTAGTTACGTGTCAGTAAGTGAGATTAATTGAAAATTCTTATACGACATCAAGGAAATTGAGGAGAAACGCTTTTCTGCGCACAGAGTTGAGATAGCTATGTATGCAAGTTTTGTTCGCTCGGAACGTCTTAGTTACGTGTCAGTAAGTGAGATTAGTCGAAATTTCTTGAACAACATCAATGAAATTGAGGAGAAACGGTTTTCTGCGCACAGAGTTGAGATAGCTATGTACGCAAGTTTCGTTCGCACGGAACGTCTTAGTTACGTGTCAGTAAGTGAGATTAATTGAAAATTCTTATAAGACATTAAGGAAATTGAGGAGAAACGCTTTTCTGCGCACAGAGTTGAGATAGCTATGTACGCAAGTTTTGTTCGTTCGGAACATTTTAGTTACGTGTCAGTAAGTGAGATTTGCAGAAAATTCTTATACGACATCAAGGAAATTGAGGAGAAACGCTTTTCTGCGCACAGAGTTGAGATAGCTACGTACGCAAGTGTCGGTCGTTCGGAACGTCTTAGTTACGTGTCACTAATTGAGATTAGTTGAAAATTCTTGTACAACATTAAGGAAATTGAGCAGAAACGGTTTTCTGCGCACAGAGTTGAGATAGCTATGTACGCAAGTTTCCTTCGCTCGGAACGTCTTAGTTACGTGTCAGTAAGTGAGATTAGTCGAAATTTCTTGTACAACATTAAGGAAATTGAGCAGAAACGGTTTTCTGCGCACAGAGTTGAGATAGCTATGTACGCAAGTTTTGTTCGTTCGGAACGTCTTAGTTACGTGTCAGTAAGTGAGATTTGCAGAAAATTCTTATACGACATCAAGGAAATTGAGGAGAAACGCTTTTCTGCGCACAGAGTTGAGATAGCTACGTACGCAAGTGTCGGTCGTTCGGAACGTCTTAGTTACGTGTCAGTAAGTGAGATTAGTTGAAAATTCTTGTACAACATTAAGGAAATTGAGCAGAAACGGTTTTCTGCGCACAGAGTTGAGATAGCTATGTACGCAAGTTTCCTTCGCTCGGAACGTCTTAGTTACGTGTCAGTAAGTGAGATTAGTCGAAATTTCTTGTACAACATTAAGGAAATTGAGCAGAAACGGTTTTCTGCGCACAGAGTTGAGATAGATATGTACGCAAGTTTCCTTCGCTCGGAACGTCTTAGTTACGTGTCAGTAATTGAGATTAGTCGAAATTTCTTGTACAACATCAAGGAAATTGAGAAGAAACGATTTTCTGCGCACAGAGTTGAGATAGCTATGTACGCAAGTTTCGTTCGCTCGGAACGTCTTAGTTACGTGTCAGTAAGTGAGATTAGTCGAAATTTCTTGTACAACATCAAGGAAATTGAGGAGAAACGCTTTTCTGCACACAGAGTTGAGATAGTTACGTACGCAAGTTTTGGTAGTCCGGAACGTCTTAGTTACGTGTCAGTAAGTGAGATTTGCTGAAAATTCTGGTACAACATCAAGGAAATTGAGGAGAAACGCTTTTCTGCACACAGAGTTGAGATAGCTACGTACGCAAGTTTCAGTCGTTCGGAACGTCTTAGTTACGTGTCAGTTAGTGAGATTAGTCGAAATTTCTTATACGACATCAAAGAAATTGAGGAGATACGCTTTTCTGCGCACAGAGTTGAGATAGCTATGTACGCAAGTTTTGTTCGTTCGGAACGTCTTAGTTACGTGTCAGTAAGTGAGATTTGCAGAAAATTCTTATACGACATCAAGGAAATTGAGGAGAAACGCTTTTCTGCGCACAGAGTTGAGATAGCTACGTACGCAAGTGTCGGTCGTTCGGAACGTCTTAGTTACGTGTCAGTAAGTGAGATTAGTTGAAAATTCTTGTACAACATTAAGGAAATTGAGCAGAAACGGTTTTCTGCGCACAGAGTTGAGATAGCTATGTACGCAAGTTTCCTTCGCTCGGAACGTCTTAGTTACGTGTCAGTAAGTGAGATTAGTCGAAATTTCTTGTACAACATTAAGGAAATTGAGCAGAAACGGTTTTCTGCGCACAGAGTTGAGATAGATATGTACGCAAGTTTCCTTCGCTCGGAACGTCTTAGTTACGTGTCAGTAATTGAGATTAGTCGAAATTTCTTGTACAACATCAAGGAAATTGAGAAGAAACGATTTTCTGCGCACAGAGTTGAGATAGCTATGTACGCAAGTTTCGTTCGCTCGGAACGCCTTAGTTACGTGTCAGTAAGTGAGATTAGTCGAAATTTCTTATACGACATCAAAGAAATTGAGGAGATACGCTTTTCTGCGCACAGAGTTGAGATAGCTACGTACGCAAGTTTCAGTCGTTCGGAACGTCTTAGTTACGTGTCAGTAAGTGAGATTAGTTGAAAATTCTTGTACGACATCAAAGAAATTGAGGAGATACGCTTTTCTGCGCACAGAGTTGAGATAGCTATGTACGCAAGTTTTGTTCGCTCGGAACGTCTTAGTTACGTGACAGTAAGTGAGATTTGCAGAAAATTCTTATACGACATCAAGGAAATTGAGGAGAAACGCTTTTCTGCGCACAGAGTTGAGATAGCTACGTACGCAAGTGTCGGTCGTTCGAAACGTCTTAGTTACGTGTCAGTAAGTGAGATTAGTTGAAAATTCTTGTACAACATTAAGGAAATTGAGCAGAAACGGTTTTCTGCGCACAGAGTTGAGATAGCTATGTACGCAAGTTTCCTTCGCTCGGAACGTCTTAGTTACGTGTCAGTAAGTGAGATTAGTCGAAATTTCTTGTACAACATTAAGGAAATTGAGCAGAAACGGTTTTCTGCGCACAGAGTTGAGATAGATATGTACGCAAGTTTCCTTCGCTCGGAACGTCTTAGTTACGTGTCAGTAATTGAGATTAGTCGAAATTTCTTGTACAACATCAAGGAAATTGAGAAGAAACGATTTTCTGCGCACAGAGTTAGATAGCTATGTACGCAAGTTTCGTTCGCTCGGAACGTCTTAGTTACGTGTCAGTAAGTGAGATTAGTCGAAATTTCTTGTACAACATCAAGGAAATTGAGAAGAAACGCTTTTCTGCACACAGAGTTGAGATAGCTCCGTACGCAAGTTTCGGTCGATCGGAACGTCTTAGTTACGTGTCAGTAAGTGAGATTTGCAGAAAATTCTTATACGACATCAAGGAAATTGAGGAGAAACGCTTTTCTGCGCACAGAGTTGAGATAGCTACGTACGCAAGTGTCGGTCGTTCGGAACGTCTTAGTTACGTGTCAGTAAGTGAGATTAGTTGAAAATTCTTGTACAACATTAAGGAAATTGAGCAGAAACGGTTTTCTGCGCACAGAGTTGAGATAGCTATGTACGCAAGTTTCCTTCGCTCGGAACGTCTTAGTTACGTGTCAGTAAGTGAGATTAGTCGAAATTTCTTGTACAACATTAAGGAAATTGAGCAGAAACGGTTTTCTGCGCACAGAGTTGAGATAGATATGTACGCAAGTTTCCTTCGCTCGGAACGTCTTAGTTACGTGTCAGTAATTGAGATTAGTCGAAATTTCTTGTACAACATCAAGGAAATTGAGAAGAAACGATTTTCTGCGCACAGAGTTGAGATAGCTATGTACGCAAGTTTCGTTCGCTCGGAACGTCTTAGTTACGTGTCAGTAAGTGAGATTAGTCGAAATTTCTTGTACAACATCAAGGAAATTGAGGAGAAACGCTTTTCTGCACACAGAGTTGAGATAGTTACGTACGCAAGTTTTGGTAGTCCGGAACGTCTTAGTTACGTGTCAGTAAGTGAGATTTGCTGAAAATTCTGGTACAACATCAAGGAAATTGAGGAGAAACGCTTTTCTGCACACAGAGTTGAGATAGCTACGTACGCAAGTTTCAGTCGTTCGGAACGTCTTAGTTACGTGTCAGTTAGTGAGATTAGTCGAAATTTCTTATACGACATCAAAGAAATTGAGGAGATACGCTTTTCTGCGCACAGAGTTGAGATAGCTATGTACGCAAGTTTTGTTCGCTCGGAACGTCTTAGTTACGTGTCAGTAAGTGAGATTTGCAGAAAATTCTTATACGACATCAAGGAAATTGAGGAGAAACGCTTTTCTGCGCACAGAGTTGAGATAGCTATGTACGCAAGTTTCCTTCGCTCGGAACGTCTTAGTTACGTGTCAGTAAGTGAGATTAGTCGAAATTTCTTGTACAACATTAAGGAAATTGAGCAGAAACGGTTTTCTGCGCACAGAGTTGAGATAGATATGTACGCAAGTTTCCTTCGCTCGGAACGTCTTAGTTACGTGTCAGTAATTGAGATTAGTCGAAATTTCTTGTACAACATCAAGGAAATTGAGAAGAAACGATTTTCTGCGCACAGAGTTAGATAGCTATGTACGCAAGTTTCGGTCCTCCGGAACGTCTTAGTTACGTGTCAGTAAGTGAGATTTGCTGAAAATTCTGGTACAACATCAAGGAAATTGAGGAGAAACGCTTTTCTGCACACAGAGTTGAGATAGCTACGTACGCAAGTTTCGGACGTTCGGAACGTCTTAGTTACGTGTCAGTAAGTGAGATTAGTCGAAATTTCTTGTACGACATCAAGGAAATTGAGGAGAAACGCTTTTCTGCGCACCGGGTTGAGATAGCTATGTACGCAAGTTTCAGTCGTCCGGAACGTCATAGTTACGTGTCAGTAAGTGAGATTAGTTGAAAATTCTGGTACAACATCAAGGAAATTGAGGAGAAACGCTTTTCTGCGCACAAAGTTGAGATAGCTATGTACGCAGGTTACGGTCGTTCGGAACGTTTTAGTTACGTGTCAGTAAGTGAGATTAGTCGAAATTTCTTGTACAACATCAAGGAAATTGAGAAGAAACGATTTTCTGCGCACAGAGTTGAGATAGCTATGTACGCAAGTTTCGGTCGTCCGGAACGTCTTAGTTACGTGTCAGTAAGTGAGATTTGCTGAAAATTCTGGTACAACATCAAGGAAATTGAGGAGAAACGGTTTGCTGCGCACAAAGTTGAGATAGCTATGTACGCAAGTTTCGGTCCTCCGGAACGTCTTAGTTACGTGTCAGTAAGTGAGATTACTTGAAAATTCTTGTACAACATCAAGGAAATTGAGGAGAAATGCTTTTCTGCACACAGAGTTGAGATAGCTACGTACGCAAGTTTCGGTCGTTCGGAACGTCTTAGTTACGTGTCAGTAAGTGAGATTTGCTGAAAATTCTGGTACAACATCAAGGAAATTGAGGAGGAACGGTTTGCTGCGCACAAAGTTGAGATAGCTATGTACGCAAGTTTCGGTCCTCCGGAACGTCTTAGTTACGTGTCAGTAAGTGAGATTACTTGTAAATTCTTGTACAACATCAAGGAAATTGAGGAGAAATGCTTTTCTGCACACAGAGTTGAGATAGCTACGTACGCAAGTTTCGGTCGTTCGGAACGTTTTAGTTACGTGTCAGTAAGTGAGATTAATTGAAAATTCTTATACGACATCAAGGAAATTGAGGAGAAACGCTTTTCTGCGCACAGAGTTGAGATAGCTATGTATGCAAGTTTTGTTCGCTCGGAACGTCTTAGTTACGTGTCAGTAAGTGAGATTAGTCGAAATTTCTTGAACAACATCAATGAAATTGAGGAGAAACGGTTTTCTGCGCACAGAGTTGAGATAGCTATGTACGCAAGTTTCGTTCGCACGGAACGTCTTAGTTACGTGTCAGTAAGTGAGATTAATTGAAAATTCTTATAAGACATTAAGGAAATTGAGGAGAAACGCTTTTCTGCGCACAGAGTTGAGATAGCTATGTACGCAAGTTTTGTTCGTTCGGAACATTTTAGTTACGTGTCAGTAAGTGAGATTTGCAGAAAATTCTTATACGACATCAAGGAAATTGAGGAGAAACGCTTTTCTGCGCACAGAGTTGAGATAGCTACGTACGCAAGTGTCGGTCGTTCGGAACGTCTTAGTTACGTGTCACTAATTGAGATTAGTTGAAAATTCTTGTACAACATTAAGGAAATTGAGCAGAAACGGTTTTCTGCGCACAGAGTTGAGATAGCTATGTACGCAAGTTTCCTTCGCTCGGAACGTCTTAGTTACGTGTCAGTAAGTGAGATTAGTCGAAATTTCTTGTACAACATTAAGGAAATTGAGCAGAAACGGTTTTCTGCGCACAGAGTTGAGATAGCTATGTACGCAAGTTTCCTTCGCTCGGAACGTCTTAGTTACGTGTCAGTAATTGAGATTAGTCGAAATTTCTTGTACAACATCAAGGAAATTGAGAAGAAACGATTTTCTGCGCACAGAGTTGAGATAGCTATGCACGCAAGTTTCGTTCGCTCGGAACGTCTTAGTTACGTGTCAGTAAGTGAGATTAGTCGAAATTTCTTCTACAACATCAAGGAAATTGAGGAGAAACGCTTTTCTGCACACAGAGTTGAGATAGTTACGTACGCAAGTTTTGGTAGTCCGGAACGTCTTAGTTACGTGTCAGTAAGTGAGATTTGCTGAAAATTCTGGTACAACATCAAGGAAATTGAGGAGAAACGCTTTACTGCACACAGAGTTGAGATAGCTACGTACGCAAGTTTCAGTCGTTCGGAACGTCTTAGTTACGTGTCAGTTAGTGAAATTAGTCGAAATTTCTTATACGACATCAAAGAAATTGAGGAGATACGCTTTTCTGCGCACAGAGTTGAGATAGCTATGTACGCAAGTTTTGTTCGCTCGGAACGTCTTAGTTACGTGTCAGTAAGTGAGATTTGCAGAAAATTCTTATACGACATCAAGGAAATTGAGGAGAAACGCTTTTCTGCGCACAGAGTTGAGATAGCTACGTACGCAAGTGTCGGTCGTTCGGAACGTCTTAGTTACGTGTCAGTAAGTGAGATTAGTTGAAAATTCTTGTACAACATTAAGGAAATTGAGCAGAAACGGTTTTCTGCGCACAGAGTTGAGATAGCTATGTACGCAAGTTTCCTTCGCTCGGAACGTCTTAGTTACGTGTCAGTAAGTGAGATTAGTCGAAATTTCTTGTACAACATTAAGGAAATTGAGCAGAAACGGTTTTCTGCGCACAGAGTTGAGATAGATATGTACGCAAGTTTCCTTCGCTCGGAACGTCTTAGTTACGTGTCAGTAATTGAGATTAGTCGAAATTTCTTGTACAACATCAAGGAAATTGAGAAGAAACGATTTTCTGCGCACAGAGTTGAGATAGCTATGTACGCAAGTTTCGTTCGCTCGGAACGTCTTAGTTACGTGTCAGTAAGTGAGATTAGTCGAAATTTCTTGTACAACATCAAGGAAATTGAGGAGAAACGCTTTTCTGCCACAGAGTTGAGATAGTTACGTACGCAAGTTTTGGTAGTCCGGAACGTCTTAGTTACGTGTCAGTAAGTGAGATTTGCTGAAAATTCTAGTACAACATCAAGGAAATTGAGGAGAAACGCTTTTCTGCACACAGAGTTGAGATAGCTACGTACGCAAGTTTCAGTCGTTCGGAACGTCTTAGTTACGTGTCAGTAAGTGAGATTAGTCGAAATTTCTTATACGACATCAAAGAAATTGAGGAGATACGCTTTTCTGCGCACAGAGTTGAGATAGCTATGTACGCAAGTTTTGTTCGCTCGGAACGTCTTAGTTACGTGTCAGTAAGTGAGATTTGCAGAAAATTCTTATACGACATCAAGGAAATAGAGGAGAAACGCTTTTCTGCGCACAGAGTTGAGATAGTTACGTACGCAAGTGTCGGTCGTCTGGAACGTCTTAGTTACGTGTAAGTAAGTGAGATTTGCTGAAAATTCTTATACAACATCAAGGAAATTGTGGAGAAACGGTTTTCTGCGCACAGAGTTGAGATAGCTATGTACGCAAGATTTGTTCGCTCGGGACGTCTTTGTTACGTGTCAGTAAGTGAGATTAGTCGAAAATTCTTGTACGACATCAAGGAAATTGAGGAGAAACGGTTTTCTGCGCACAGAGTTGAGATAGCTATTTACGCAAGTTTCGGTCGTTCGGAACGTCTTAGTTACGTGTCACTAATTGAGATTAGTTGAAAATTCTTGTACAACATTAAGGAAATTGAGCAGAAACGGTTTTCTGCGCACAGAGTTGAGATAGCTATGTACGCAAGTTTCCTTCGCTCGGAACGTCTTAGTTACGTGTCAGTAAGTGAGATTAGTCGAAATTTCTTGTACAACATTAAGGAAATTGAGCAGAAACGGTTTTCTGCGCACAGAGTTGAGATAGCTATGTACGCAAGTTTCCTTCGCTCGGAACGTCTTAGTTACGTGTCAGTAATTGAGATTAGTCGAAATTTCTTGTACAACATCAAGGAAATTGAGAAGAAACGATTTTCTGCGCACAGAGTTGAGATAGCTATGCACGCAAGTTTCGTTCGCTCGGAACGTCTTAGTTACGTGTCAGTAAGTGAGATTAGTCGAAATTTCTTCTACAACATCAAGGAAATTGAGGAGAAACGCTTTTCTGCACACAGAGTTGAGATAGTTACGTACGCAAGTTTTGGTAGTCCGGAACGTCTTAGTTACGTGTCAGTAAGTGAGATTTGCTGAAAATTCTGGTACAACATCAAGGAAATTGAGGAGAAACGCTTTACTGCACACAGAGTTGAGATAGCTACGTACGCAAGTTTCAGTCGTTCGGAACGTCTTAGTTACGTGTCAGTTAGTGAAATTAGTCGAAATTTCTTATACGACATCAAAGAAATTGAGGAGATACGCTTTTCTGCGCACAGAGTTGAGATAGCTATGTACGCAAGTTTTGTTCGCTCGGAACGTCTTAGTTACGTGTCAGTAAGTGAGATTTGCAGAAAATTCTTATACGACATCAAGGAAATTGAGGAGAAACGCTTTTCTGCGCACAGAGTTGAGATAGCTACGTACGCAAGTGTCGGTCGTTCGGAACGTCTTAGTTACGTGTCAGTAAGTGAGATTAGTTGAAAATTCTTGTACAACATTAAGGAAATTGAGCAGAAACGGTTTTCTGCGCACAGAGTTGAGATAGCTATGTACGCAAGTTTCCTTCGCTCGGAACGTCTTAGTTACGTGTCAGTAAGTGAGATTAGTCGAAATTTCTTGTACAACATTAAGGAAATTGAGCAGAAACGGTTTTCTGCGCACAGAGTTGAGATAGATATGTACGCAAGTTTCCTTCGCTCGGAACGTCTTAGTTACGTGTCAGTAATTGAGATTAGTCGAAATTTCTTGTACAACATCAAGGAAATTGAGAAGAAACGATTTTCTGCGCACAGAGTTGAGATAGCTATGTACGCAAGTTTCGTTCGCTCGGAACGTCTTAGTTACGTGTCAGTAAGTGAGATTAGTCGAAATTTCTTGTACAACATCAAGGAAATTGAGGAGAAACGCTTTTCTGCCACAGAGTTGAGATAGTTACGTACGCAAGTTTTGGTAGTCCGGAACGTCTTAGTTACGTGTCAGTAAGTGAGATTTGCTGAAAATTCTAGTACAACATCAAGGAAATTGAGGAGAAACGCTTTTCTGCACACAGAGTTGAGATAGCTACGTACGCAAGTTTCAGTCGTTCGGAACGTCTTAGTTACGTGTCAGTAAGTGAGATTAGTCGAAATTTCTTATACGACATCAAAGAAATTGAGGAGATACGCTTTTCTGCGCACAGAGTTGAGATAGCTATGTACGCAAGTTTTGTTCGCTCGGAACGTCTTAGTTACGTGTCAGTAAGTGAGATTTGCAGAAAATTCTTATACGACATCAAGGAAATAGAGGAGAAACGCTTTTCTGCGCACAGAGTTGAGATAGTTACGTACGCAAGTGTCGGTCGTCTGGAACGTCTTAGTTACGTGTAAGTAAGTGAGATTTGCTGAAAATTCTTATACAACATCAAGGAAATTGTGGAGAAACGGTTTTCTGCGCACAGAGTTGAGATAGCTATGTACGCAAGATTTGTTCGCTCGGGACGTCTTTGTTACGTGTCAGTAAGTGAGATTAGTCGAAAATTCTTGTACGACATCAAGGAAATTGAGGAGAAACGGTTTTCTGCGCACAGAGTTGAGATAGCTATTTACGCAAGTTTCGGTCGTTCGGAACGTCTTAGTTACGTGTCAGTAAGTGAAATTAGTCGAAATTTCTTGTACGACATCAAGGAAATTGAGGAGAATCGCTTTTCTGCGCACCGGGTTGAGATAGCTATGTACGCAAGTTTCAGTCGTCCGGAACGTCATAGTTACGTGTCAGTAAGTGAGATTAGTTGAAAATTCTGGTACAACATCAAGGAAATTGAGGAGAAACGCTTTTCTGCGCACAAAGTTGAGATAGCTATGTACGCAGGTTACGGTCGTTCGGAACGTTTTAGTTACGTGTCAGTAAGTGAGATTAGTCGAAATTTCTTGTACAACATCAAGGAAATTGAGGAGAAACGGTTTTCTGCGCACAGAGTTGAGATAGCTATTTACGCAAGTTTCGGTCGATCGGAACGTCTAGGTTACGTGTCAATAAGTGAGATTAGTCGAAATTTCTTGTACAACATCAAGGAAATTGAGGAGAAACGCTTTTCTGCACACAGAGTTGAGATAGCTACGTACGCAAGTTTCGGACGTTCGGAACGTCTTAGTTACGTGTCAGTAAGTGAGATTAGTCGAAATTTCTTGTACAACATCAAGGAAATTGAGGAGAAACGGTTTTCTGCGCACAGAGTTGAGATAGCTATTTACGCAAGTTTCGGTCGATCGGAACGTCTAGGTTACGTGTCAATAAGTGAGATTAGTCGAAATTTCTTGTACAACATCAAGGAAATTGAGGAGAAACGCTTTTCTGCACACAGAGTTGAGATAGTTACGTACGCAAGTTTTGGTTTTCCGGAACGTCTTAGTTACGTGTCAGTAAGTGAGATTTGCTGAAAATTCTGGTACAACATCAAGGAAATTGAGGAGAAACGCTTTTCTGCACACAGAGTTGAGATAGCTACGTACGCAAGTTTCAGTCGTTCGGAACGTCTTAGTTACGTGTCAGTAAGTGAGATTAGTCGAAATTTCTTATACGACATCAAAGAAATTGAGGAGATACGCTTTTCTGCGCACAGAGTTGAGATAGCTATGTACGCAAGTTTTGTTCGCTCGGAACGTCTTAGTTACGTGTCAGTAAGTGAGATTTGCAGAAAATTCTTATACGACATCAAGGAAATTGAGGAGAAACGCTTTTCTGCGCACAGAGTTGAGATAGCTACGTACGCAAGTGTCGGTCGTTCGGAACGTCTTAGTTACGTGTCAGTAAGTGAGATTAGTTGAAAATTCTTGTACAACATTAAGGAAATTGAGCAGAAACGGTTTTCTGCGCACAGAGTTGAGATAGCTATGTACGCAAGTTTCCTTCGCTCGGAACGTCTTAGTTACGTGTCAGTAAGTGAGATTAGTCGAAATTTCTTGTACAACATTAAGGAAATTGAGCAGAAACGGTTTTCTGCGCACAGAGTTGAGATAGATATGTACGCAAGTTTCCTTCGCTCGGAACGTCTTAGTTACGTGTCAGTAATTGAGATTAGTCGAAATTTCTTGTACAACATCAAGGAAATTGAGAAGAAACGATTTTCTGCGCACAGAGTTGAGATAGCTATGTACGCAAGTTTCGTTCGCTCGGAACGTCTTAGTTACGTGTCAGTAAGTGAGATTAGTCGAAATTTCTTGTACAACATCAAGGAAATTGAGGAGAAACGCTTTTCTGCACACAGAGTTGAGATAGTTACGTACGCAAGTTTTGGTAGTCCGGAACGTCTTAGTTACGTGTCAGTAAGTGAGATTTGCTGAAAATTCTGGTACAACATCAAGGAAATTGAGGAGAAACGCTTTTCTGCACACAGAGTTGAGATAGCTACGTACGCAAGTTTCAGTCGTTCGGAACGTCTTAGTTACGTGTCAGTTAGTGAGATTAGTCGAAATTTCTTATACGACATCAAAGAAATTGAGGAGATACGCTTTTCTGCGCACAGAGTTGAGATAGCTATGTACGCAAGTTTTGTTCGTTCGGAACGTCTTAGTTACGTGTCAGTAAGTGAGATTTGCAGAAAATTCTTATACGACATCAAGGAAATTGAGGAGAAACGCTTTTCTGCGCACAGAGTTGAGATAGCTACGTACGCAAGTGTCGGTCGTTCGGAACGTCTTAGTTACGTGTCAGTAAGTGAGATTAGTTGAAAATTCTTGTACAACATTAAGGAAATTGAGCAGAAACGGTTTTCTGCGCACAGAGTTGAGATAGCTATGTACGCAAGTTTCCTTCGCTCGGAACGTCTTAGTTACGTGTCAGTAAGTGAGATTAGTCGAAATTTCTTGTACAACATTAAGGAAATTGAGCAGAAACGGTTTTCTGCGCACAGAGTTGAGATAGATATGTACGCAAGTTTCCTTCGCTCGGAACGTCTTAGTTACGTGTCAGTAATTGAGATTAGTCGAAATTTCTTGTACAACATCAAGGAAATTGAGAAGAAACGATTTTCTGCGCACAGAGTTGAGATAGCTATGTACGCAAGTTTCGTTCGCTCGGAACGCCTTAGTTACGTGTCAGTAAGTGAGATTAGTCGAAATTTCTTGTACAACATCAAGGAAATTGAGGAGAAACGCTTTTCTGCACACAGAGTTGAGATAGTTACGTACGCAAGTTTTGGTAGTCCGGAACGTCTTAGTTACGTGTCAGTAAGTGAGATTTGCTGAAAATTCTGGTACAACATCAAGGAAATTGAGGAGAAACGCTTTTCTGCACACAGAGTTGAGATAGCTACGTACGCAAGTTTCAGTCGTTCGGAACGTCTTAGTTACGTGTCAGTTAGTGAGATTAGTCGAAATTTCTTATACGACATCAAAGAAATTGAGGAGATACGCTTTTCTGCGCACAGAGTTGAGATAGCTATGTACGCAAGTTTTGTTCGCTCGGAACGTCTTAGTTACGTGACAGTAAGTGAGATTTGCAGAAAATTCTTATACGACATCAAGGAAATTGAGGAGAAACGCTTTTCTGCGCACAGAGTTGAGATAGCTACGTACGCAAGTGTCGGTCGTTCGAAACGTCTTAGTTACGTGTCAGTAAGTGAGATTAGTTGAAAATTCTTGTACAACATTAAGGAAATTGAGCAGAAACGGTTTTCTGCGCACAGAGTTGAGATAGCTATGTACGCAAGTTTCCTTCGCTCGGAACGTCTTTGTTACGTGTCAGTAAGTGAGATTAGTCGAAATTTCTTGTACAACATTAAGGAAATTGAGCAGAAACGGTTTTCTGCGCACAGAGTTGAGATAGATATGTACGCAAGTTTCCTTCGCTCGGAACGTCTTAGTTACGTGTCAGTAATTGAGATTAGTCGAAATTTCTTGTACAACATCAAGGAAATTGAGAAGAAACGATTTTCTGCGCACAGAGTTAGATAGCTATGTACGCAAGTTTCGTTCGCTCGGAACGTCTTAGTTACGTGTCAGTAAGTGAGATTAGTCGAAATTTCTTGTACAACATCAAGGAAATTGAGAAGAAACGCTTTTCTGCACACAGAGTTGAGATAGCTCCGTACGCAAGTTTCGGTCGATCGGAACGTCTTAGTTACGTGTCAGTAAGTGAGATTTGCAGAAAATTCTTATACGACATCAAGGAAATTGAGGAGAAACGCTTTTCTGCGCACAGAGTTGAGATAGCTACGTACGCAAGTGTCGGTCGTTCGGAACGTCTTAGTTACGTGTCAGTAAGTGAGATTAGTTGAAAATTCTTGTACAACATTAAGGAAATTGAGCAGAAACGGTTTTCTGCGCACAGAGTTGAGATAGCTATGTACGCAAGTTTCCTTCGCTCGGAACGTCTTAGTTACGTGTCAGTAAGTGAGATTAGTCGAAATTTCTTGTACAACATTAAGGAAATTGAGCAGAAACGGTTTTCTGCGCACAGAGTTGAGATAGATATGTACGCAAGTTTCCTTCGCTCGGAACGTCTTAGTTACGTGTCAGTAATTGAGATTAGTCGAAATTTCTTGTACAACATCAAGGAAATTGAGAAGAAACGATTTTCTGCGCACAGAGTTGAGATAGCTATGTACGCAAGTTTCGTTCGCTCGGAACGTCTTAGTTACGTGTCAGTAAGTGAGATTAGTCGAAATTTCTTGTACAACATCAAGGAAATTGAGGAGAAACGCTTTTCTGCACACAGAGTTGAGATAGTTACGTACGCAAGTTTTGGTAGTCCGGAACGTCTTAGTTACGTGTCAGTAAGTGAGATTTGCTGAAAATTCTGGTACAACATCAAGGAAATTGAGGAGAAACGCTTTTCTGCACACAGAGTTGAGATAGCTACGTACGCAAGTTTCAGTCGTTCGGAACGTCTTAGTTACGTGTCAGTTAGTGAGATTAGTCGAAATTTCTTATACGACATCAAAGAAATTGAGGAGATACGCTTTTCTGCGCACAGAGTTGAGATAGCTATGTACGCAAGTTTTGTTCGCTCGGAACGTCTTAGTTACGTGTCAGTAAGTGAGATTTGCAGAAAATTCTTATACGACATCAAGGAAATTGAGGAGAAACGCTTTTCTGCGCACAGAGTTGAGATAGCTATGTACGCAAGTTTCCTTCGCTCGGAACGTCTTAGTTACGTGTCAGTAAGTGAGATTAGTCGAAATTTCTTGTACAACATTAAGGAAATTGAGCAGAAACGGTTTTCTGCGCACAGAGTTGAGATAGATATGTACGCAAGTTTCCTTCGCTCGGAACGTCTTAGTTACGTGTCAGTAATTGAGATTAGTCGAAATTTCTTGTACAACATCAAGGAAATTGAGAAGAAACGATTTTCTGCGCACAGAGTTAGATAGCTATTGTCACGTCCCAGTATTCGAAGTTTACAAAAAAAACTATTCTCTATTTTAAGAACATGAACATATAATACTAATTGTAGTAATAAATCTGAGTAGTATTTATTAATTATTTTTAGTGTAAATTTTCTTTATAAATGAGATATTTTATTTTGTTTTTCGGTCACCCTGCAGTTCACCGGGTCTACCGGGGACCATAAGACTAATAACCCGTCAACGATTGTGTAAAATTAATAAGTAATATTCCCTCTTACCCTTTATGATTATATGTGTTAACGATTGATATGATGGATTCTCTCTGTAGCTGGTCCTCCAAATTGATTACTGATAAGCGCCCTTAATTATTGTAATGACGGCTAATTCAGGATGAGTTGGTAACCAGATGTTGAAATAATTGATAGAATTATGTAGAATAAAAGCACTTTATTTTATATTTAAATTGAGTTAAGCAATTAATATTACTAGCGTCTGCTAACGCTAGAGAAACTAAGTACAAGAATAGGAGTCTTATGACTGTGAATTCGGAGCTTGTCGATGCGTACACCGGACTACTATGTTGAAGAGCTAGTGGTATTAGCTGTTCGAAGTTTGAAATAGTAATGCTGGATGTTCGGCTCTCACTGAGCTCCTCCGGTCTTCGGGTGTTGGTGGGAGAGATGCTGCAGTGGGATCGCCCTTGGTAGATGGTGGGATATTCTTCTTATGCTTCGCCTAAGACTTCCTGATGTTGGTGGGAGACCCATGGGCGGGAGCAATGGCAAGTGGAAGAGCCGCTGGTAGGGATCTCTGTGCGAGAAGGACAGCTATATCGTTCCCTCGCAACATTCCAACTTGTTTGTCCGGCTTAATCTTATCGAGCGGGCGGATAAGAATATCGATCGACGGCCGGTCCGCATACCTTGTACAGTATAAGGCTCTTATAAAATATTGCATTGAATAAAATATTATTTCTTATATGCTTAATTCCTTATTACTACCTATAATGCGATTACAAAATGCTACGTTATATAGAATACATGTACGCGTTGCATAGCGTATTAGTACGGGTATAATTTCGTATAAAGTTATAAAGATGTAATAATAATGTGTAAAAGGTATAAAATTCTTAATATTAATGTGTGGATATATAAATGCTTGTGTACTTAATAATTAAAGCGTGTCACGGGATGCGTCGTTCTTAGTTAATAATATTACATTTGCATTGCTCTTTGCCTTAAGCTTCCAGCATGCATTTCTTAAGATTATCGATTGACGGCGGACTTGCATTTCCGCGCGCAGTCTAAAACTCTTATAATGCTTAGGAATAAAATATTCCCTACTGAATATTCTATTAATACTGAATTATTCTAATATTATATATAATCTTACGCTACTTAAACTAGAGTGTGAGTATAAAATCTTGGGGATATTGAAGTTTTCGCAATATGTAAATCGTACTTCTATTCTGATACATGACTTTTTGATATACCGGGTGTTCAAGAAATATTGATGTAGAATATTTATACGTTGTTTTCCGTTACGATATACAATTTTTACCTTGTGATTATATGTATGGATACTTGTACGTGTGTTCTATGTATGTAGTCCATATACAGGGTGGACATAAGTACTAATGCTAATTTCTAATTGCTCTCTTTACTAAATGAGCAACTTTCTTCCTATATACTGATACTCGCATAATGATTGACTCGTATAGTTTTATATAGGGTGTCTAATAAATACGTATATGTTCTTCCCAAGTTATTATAATGAATTTTATAATTGATCTTGCTCTATTAGCATCCCTTGAGTAAGTCTGATGAGAATTTATTGTTTAAAAAAAGATAAAATTGTGCGACTGAGACGTCACACCACCCCCCTTAAGTGCAAATTTCGGAGTGGAAATATTTCATGGAGAATTTTGCTCATCCAGTCTGGCACGCATGTCTCTAAATGTATAAACGATAGGTATCGGATGTGTGTCATTGACGGCTGGTGCGTTAGGTACAGTTTCTATGTTCGGTTGTTCTGGCGGGTTCTGTGGAATTACATTTGGTTGTGGCTGTGGCCTATTGGCCAAATATAGCAATAAATGTGTAAAGGAACTCCAGATGGCTCCGAGTAAATGCAAGCTACAGCCATATGCCGCATGCAAAGCATAACCGTGAATCAGTGTGTCAAATACAATCTTTATTATTCTTATTATTATAAAAATGCCGAATACGCCGGCAGTTGCCGCACCAAATGTTGTAAAACCGTTCCATATTTTAGTTAGCGTGTTGTTATAAATTTTATTCAGCGCATTTTCGTCTAATAAATTTTGCAATGAAACGGTATCGGATTGTATTGTTTGACCTGTAAAGCCTCGAGCGATGGTATGCAGAACCGCGTTCTTTTCCGCGGGGAACATAATGTGGTCTCTTAATTCGTCAAGGTCTTGTTGGGAGTAAATGCCACTGGTGGCTAGTGATTTTGGCGCAAGGTATTTCCAAGAGAGTTTCGTTAATGGTTTGATTTCATGAGGAGAATTTATCATGGAAGGAGTAGGGTTGAATTGTAGCCAAGTTCCTTCGATATTGTATATTACTGGAAGTAAAGGATTACAATCTCTAAGTGTACTGTGTTTTATGACTATATGTGATTTTGGTGTCATGTATAACGAAGCGTTCCGAAACATAACGGGCAATTCAGTATGGCACGTATTTGTTTTCCGTAGTGTAACCTCTATGGGTATACATTTAACTATGTGAATTCCCTCCCCGGCTGTGACTGCCATGTAACCTGGAGCTTTCATCACCCGGTAGGCGAATTCATCTGGTAAAACAGCAGCAAGAGATAGGGTATTTTGTATAACCTGTTTCTCTAGTTCGCATTTTTGTATAATTATATCCTTGTATAAAGAAGTAATCTGGTTCCTCATATACTTCTCAACGTATACAAATTTTGAATTTGCGTACGTGAATAAGTCTAGGTTCGTCACAGAGGTTTTAGATCTTACTTTGAAAATGTTTCCCTTTTGTGTTTCAAAAATAAACAGTTTCGGATGTTCTGTGCCATACAGTGTATAACCGCATATCGTGTGCCTTCGTGTTAGTGTCAGTGCAAAAGTGATGTCTTGAGATTCTAGTGTGAATATTGTGGTATTTTGGCGATCTAATATGCCTTGAAATTTAATAGAGGTGCCTTCATATAAGACGTCGTATGCTTCAAACCCGCAAGCGGTATTGGGTATTCCTTCCCAAAAAGTGTAACCATCGTCCGAGTCTATGCAGGATTCGTCCGATAGTTCGCAAACAGTTCCGGATTTTAACATTACTTTTCCCGCGTTTAATTTTACTGGTACGTATGAGTCTTTTAGAGAAATTTTTACTGTCGCTTGGACTATCACGTCATCCCATGTGCCGTAATAGTCCGAGTATTGGATGCCTTTACAGGTTCCATCTACGTTTACTTTACCCGCGAGCGTGACGCTTCTATAATACGTGCGATTCGATTTAAGTCCGTCAATAATTTCTGCGGTTCCTATCTTTAAGAGGCCCTCTTTATGCATCTGAATGCACCTAGCGCGAGATGTTTCCTGCAAGTAGCTAGCGTAACCGTTATGAACGGCTGAGATATGCGAGTGCATTCCGCAGTGAGATATGGTTCTTAAGATTTCTATTTTACATTGCGTTATATGTGTCTGCGCATAACTTGATAATTGCAACAGCTGTATATATGTATTTACGGTCGCAGGTGTTTCGACTTCGATGTCACATTCGCCTGATCGAAGCAAGGACACAGTGGTCACGTTCAAATAGGCTCCTCCACAATCGTACGCTATGATTGCCGATGTGCCAGAGAGCAATGTGGTAAGTATCAAAACGTGGAAACCCTTAAAAATAGAAATATGATATTTAAGTATAAAATACGAGAGTAATATGGGTTGTTTGTGTTGTTTTATGTTACAAAATGTGTCAAGTATGTGTGTATGTGTCGTTAGAACAAAGTTTAAAATATTTTAAAATTACTGGATCCGGGGGTCCAGGCCGCGCTCACAAAATTTCTCTTCCTTGCGTTTTCCTTCATTCCGGATCTATAAAATATGTGCCTTTGCACAATTTTAGTTTATTCACGTGAACTACGCGTGGTTTTCCACGGAAGTCTATTCTCGCGTTGTTCATTGGTAATAATTCTAAAATTCTATATGGCCCAGTATATTGATCATCTAGCTTTCCCTTTGTGGGCTCCTTTAATAAATAAACTTTATCGTTAGCTTTAAAATTTTGAATATTGATTTTTCTATCATAATATGTTTTACTCTTTTCTTTTGATTGTATCAAGTTTTGTTTTGCTAGACCCTGTGAGTTTTTCAAAGTTTCAAAAAGGTTAGTGAGATAATCCTGATAAGGCTGTTCAGTGATGTCCTCGGGAACTACGGAGGAAGATGGAGTTCTGGGAAGATGTCCAAAAATTAGGGAATAAGGAGTATAGCTGGTTCCTTCGTGGACTGATGTATTGTAAGCAAACATGGCAGGCTTAATGTGCTCGTCCCATTCCTCATTCCGGTTGGTGTACATCTTCAAGTATTCTGTCAATACGTGATGTGAGCGTTCAATTGAACCATTTGATTGCGGGTAGTAAGCTGTCGTACGGCATTGCTTTATTTTAAAGTAGCTAGCTATTGTTTTCATCAGAGAAGTAAAAAAGGTCGGAGCTTGGTCCGTTAATAATGCTCTTGGTGCTCCATATATGCATATGAAATCTTTTATAAAGGCGTTAGCTATTGAGAAGGAGTCTGCTGTTTCCATAGGGATGGCAACTGAATATTTCGTTAAAAGGTCTTGTATAGTTAAAATATAAGAATTGTTTCGGCTCGTTACTGGCAATGGTCCTACTACGTCTATAGATACTTTATCAAATGCAGTTCCTGGGGTGTCAGTGATCATCATGGGTTGTTTCGTTTTTACTCTTGTTAATTTCTTGATTTGGCAATTCCTGCAATTCTTTATGTAATCTTGTATGTCTTTCTTCATTGTGGGCCAATAGTAGTTTTGTCTAATTCGATGGTAAGTTTTATTCACACCTTTGTGTCCTCCAATCTTCGTAGCATGTTTTTCATAGATGATGTTAGCTCTCTCTTCTAGGCCAGGACATCTTATTAAAGATTTGCAAACTGTTACTATTATTGGTAAGTCTGAAAGGAATCTTTTTAAATTTTTATATACAAAAATCCATGGAACTGTATCGTATAGGTCGTGTTGCGCTATACTGATGGTTTTTAGATTTAGTTCTGTTATGGCATCCCTCAACGATTTTATTCCGTCTATAATGTCATTGTGTTCTATCTGCACTCTTTCATTTTGTTTAATAGGGATGTTTATTAAATGTTTCCCGCTATTCAAATTCGTTATTTTTACTCTTGTGAAAGTTAAGTCTTTGTACGTGGGAAGTTTATTTTCTGCTGAATAATCCTTTGCGCCCTTATCGTAGGGATGTCCTTGGAGTGTGGTAAAAACAACATGGTTATCCTTTCGGGAAAGCAGTGAATCTCGCGTTTCATTAATTTTAAAATCGTTCTCTTCACCTGAAGAGCGAGGTTGTGGAGATGCAGATTCATCACTCTCGCTCTCGTTTTCTGGATCTTCTTCCGACGTCTCTGAATTGCTTTGGTCGAACTCTTGCTCTCGTTTGTCTAGATCTTCGTTTAGATTTTCAGGGAAGAAAATTTGGGATGGGATTTTTGTGGTTACCGGTGGAGTTAATAAAGCATTGTCGTTTAAGTCTCTGATAATTGTTTGTTGTTGGTCAACAGGATTTAATGTGTGGTTAGTATCATTAGAAGAGAAAGTGATTGACGGTCTAGACTGTTGCGTAGCTGTCTGGTATGAGAAAAGGGATTCGTTTGAATTATCGTCTGGCTCTACTAGGGGGAGTATGGAAACGTCAGGAATAGGTGGATTTCTAGAAAGTGCATCTGCTACTACGTTAGTCTTTCCTGTTTTATATTGTATTTCATATTCGTACTCTGATAATTTTAGTCTCCATTTCCACAATCGGGAGCTGGGATCCTTGACCGAATGTAGCCAAACTAGTGGTTTATGATCTGTGAGGATTGTAAATTTCCTGCCGTATAAATAATGCCGGAAGTATGTCACACAGTAGACTACGGCTAGGCACTCTTTTTCTATGGTGGAATATCTTCCTTCCGCTTCATTCAAAGTCCTAGAAATATATGAAATAGGTAAGTCTTTCCCTATCTGTCCTTGGCTCAGCACGCCTCCTATAGCGTATCCACTGGCGTCGGTAGTTAATAAGAATGGCTCTCTAAAGTTCGGATATTGCAAAACGGGTTCTTTTAATAATTCATGCGTTAGTTCGTCAAATGCTGCTTCTTGCGACGGTGTCCATACAAAAGGCTTATCTTTCTTTAATAAATCCGTGAGAGGTTTTGCGATTTTTGAAAAGTCCCTAACGAATCGGCGGTAGTATCCCACAAGACCCAAGAATTGCTTAATGTTTTTATGATTTCTTGGTTTTGGAAAATGTTGGACTGCGATAATCTTATTTGGATCTGGTTTTACTCCATCTGATCCGATAATATGTCCTAAATAAACTACTTCGTGCCTTAAAAATTGGCATTTGTCGGGCTGTAATTGCAGATTTGCTTCTCTTAGTCTTTGCATTAACTCCTTAATTTTTATATCGTGTTCTTCCAGAGATCTTGCATAAACAACTATGTCGTCCAGGTAAACGAATAGTTCGTTTCCTTGCAATCCGGTGAGGACGTTGTCCATCAACCGTTGGAATGTTGCGGGTGCATTTTTCAGACCGAAAGGCATCCGCTGGTACTCGTAATGTCCATACGGTGTGGAGAAAGCTGTCTTCTCTTTATCCTCTGGGGCCATAGGAATCTGGTGAAATCCCTGTGCGAGGTCAAAAATGGAGAAGTATTTTGCACTACCCAACTGGTCTAATATTTCTACTATATTAGGCAGTGGGTACGCATCTCCTATCGTTTTTTCATTCAGCTTTCGGAAGTCTATTACCATCCTCCATTTCTTTTGTCCATCGGCCGCAGATTTCTTGGGGACGATCCATAGAGGAGCGTTATACGGTGATGCTGAAGGCGTTATTATTTCATCCTTCAAAAGCTTTGTTACCTGCCTGTCTATTTCTTCCTTGTGGACAGGCGGGTACCTATACTGTTTCACGTGTATTGGTAGGTTATCTGTAGTTGGAATAGTATGTTTAACCGCGGGGGTGAACTTGAGTCTTTCTCCCGGAAGATGGAAACAATCTCCGTATTCTTTAAGTATTGCATCAACGTGGTCTTTTTCTTCTTCGTTCAAATATTCAGTATTTATGATGGGTTTAAGTCGTTCCATACGACTGAGAGATACAGGAGATGCTAGAAGCATATCAGTTGTATCTTTAAGTCTAGAAAATGCTGGCTGCGCAGCTTGTTCAATGAAGGGACCTTCTTGGTCTCGTGAAACTGGAAGAGTATGAATCAAGGTTGATTTAGAAGGTTTCCCGTCTTCGGATAGCTCTCCTTGGCTCCTGAATTTAGTAGGCGAAGATTTCCCATTTTTGGCGAGCTCTCCTTGGCTCCTGAATTTAGTAGGCGAAGATTTCCCATTTTTGGCGAGCTCTTCGTTGCTCATAGGATTCACGAAAATAGAAGAATTCAGCGAAGTTAGGTGCTCCTCGGAGTCACTGGGTATAAGATAGTCCTCAAGAGGCATGGGATAGACTTCTATGGTGTAGTTCTGCTCTGTTAAATTATAAGCTTTGATATGCCCCTTCCCTCGGGAATTTTTAACAAGAGCTTCACCCAGAAATAATCCCTTCGTTGGCTCGTTCCGAGGAATATAACCTTCCCTTCTTTCCGGGTTTGTTATATTGAACGCAATGTCCACTATAGTGCGCGAGGGCACCATGATCTCTTCTCTTTTGTAAAACGGTACTTGTATGCTATCAAAAGTAAGACATTTTTGTTGGTAATTGATGATAGCATTATTATCTTTCAAAAAACTGGCACCTATTATACCGTCAGCGGGTATACCGAAATTGTCTCTGACGACATAAAATTTTGTTTCTTTCCCCATAATTTCGAATACCACTGAACCTAATGTCCTTATTGGCTTTTCGGAAATGCCTTTTAATCTTAGCGTGTCTTTTGAGTTTATGGGGGTATTCTTTAATATTTTTATTTTAACTAGATTTACGGAGGATCCCGAGTCTATCATAAAAAAGCAGTATCCTTTAAGGTTTTTGCAAGTGAGGGCGATCCTTGGTTGACACGTGTTGGGTCCTAGGTTCGCCATTCCGATACTGGCTTTTTCATCTAGGGGTTCCTCGTTCACTGGTCTGATGACCGACGCTGGGTCATCGTATTCCTTTAATGGGATTTTAGAAAAAGTAGAGCCTTGATTTTTATCGTTAATGCTCAAGTTTGGCTCGTTGATGGCTCCGCTTGTATCGTTATGGGATGCGCGGTCGCTTGGGCCGGTTCCTTGGTCGCGCTTACCGTCGGGCGGCCCTCCGCGTTTCCCGACGCTTGCGTTGCGTTTCGATACGCTAGTTTCCGGCACTCTGCTACCTTATGTCCTGGAAGTTTGCAATAATTGCAACTGCCAGGGGAATTCGGTCCTGGTTGACCGGGTATTAAGGGGCGGATCCACGGTCGCGGAACGAAATTATTGTTAGGATTTTTTAATATTGACCTAGGTTGCTCTACTTCCGGAGGTTTCTGGTTACCTAAGTCCGAACGCGTTACGGGGAATTGTCGTGGCAAATTCTGCCGTTCGCGTTGCTTTTCAACTTCTAAATTCTTTGAAATTTTGACGGCCCATTCTATGGCCTCATCTAATGTAGCAATATTTCTATATTCCATGCGGGTGATAACGTTGGAAGGTAGGCCATTAATAAATGCTTCGAGGACTTCCTCCTCGACCTCGTTATGGAACCCGCGATGGTTCTTTCCTTGTCGCCTATTTCCATCTAATATTGCCGTTCTCAAATCTTTAATTTTTCCGGCATATTTTAAAATCGTTTCATTGGGTAGTTTATACACATTGGCCAATTCTCCGCGATATTGTGCAACTGATTTATTTGGGGCAAAAATAGTTTTTAACTTATCTAAGAGATCTACGACGCGCACGTATACGCTTCCTTCGACCACCTGGTACGCGTCGCCTTCGATTTTGTTCATAATGAACTGCACTAATTGCGGTTCTTGCGCTGGGGATAATAAGTCTCGTGCTCGTTCGCATGCTCGAGCGAATTGGAAAATAGAAATTCTATAACCGTTAAACGGGGGAATGTTTGCGACTACGTCTTTTATTTTCAGAGCTGGCATTGTCACGGGTGGTACGTCTTCGGGTACTAAATTGTCGGCGCATTCGTCGTATGCGGACGCGGCGCGGGAAGCTTCATTCACGCGCTGTTCGAGATTGCTCACTTGCTCTGGTAATCCGCGTAGTCGCGATAGTTCCGTTTGAATTTTTGATAGGACGTCGAATAGGGAATTCGCGTCTATATGTTCGGTTGGTTTCTCGCGATCACCTATGGTTTTTTGCTTTTTATCGGTATCTGAGTCAGCGCTTACCGAGCTGTGCGATCTCGTATTATGAGCCATTGTAAAATAAAAATTTTCTCTCTCTTTTTTTTTTTTTTTTTTTTTTTTTTTTTTTTTTAAAGGTTTACTTCTGCTCCAGTTTCAGGACTTATTTCTGCTCCTGTTTCGGTTGACTGGATGTATGTGTATATATTAATGGTCGTTGAACCGTCGTTGTTATTACGGGAATTTATTAACTCGGGGTTTAATGAAAACAGGCTATACTGCTTCGGCTAAATCAGGGTCTTCCTGATACTCATTAAATTTAGTAAGGCACTCGTAGCATTCCTCCCCGAATCGAAGCTCTGTTAACAGCTTTTGACAATTTTGACAAAAATGTTGAGTGGAGACACCGTCGATGGTCAAAGTATGCTTATAAATCCTGCGCCAATTTAGTTTTTCGGCTTGGCTAAACTTTTTATTTAGACATGGTTCGCAAAACGTTATGTCGCTGTTCTTTCTATTGCAAAGTGCCGTTTTCTGACAAACGTATAGCCGTATCGGCGGGGGAGGAGGAGGTGCTACTTCGTAGTTCGGCGTAAGGGGTCTCGAAAATTTATGCGGGCACATGAGGGTCCTGAATAACTTTTAATAGTACTCAAGCAATATAACGAAATAATGGAATGTATAAACTAGAGCAATCGATTAAGATATATATATATATATATATATATATATATATATTGCAATGAAAGATAATATGCTGGAAAGTAAAATATGATTATAAGGTAGGGTAATAAAACACACGATAATAGTACGATATAGAAATAATAACGATATGCATATTTCTTTATTTGCTGCTAGCGCTAACGCTCTCAATCTGAGTCTTTATGTATTCGCGACGCGGGTCGTTTTCCGGAATATCTGTATTTAGTAAAGGAGACTTTTCGACCGTAATCGGAATTAGTTTATACACAAAGCTTTCTTTCTCATTTGATTGCTCTTGAGCTGAAACGCTAGAATCATCTATATTATCAGATCCGACGGAACGATTTGCTAACTCTTGAAAATGTATTCGCATTAAGCGTCGGAGCTGGAATTTTCGTCCTGCGCGGCGCGTTTTTGGCATGTCTTATTCTTCTTTCCAATATCCGTCCCTTGCTTCGTTCCAAATGTGCGGAATCCTGCCTCACCAGAAGGAACGAACAGGGCGAGAGCGTGCGGCGTTTCCTCACCACTCTCAACGTCTATTGGCTGTGTAGGATTGCGGAGCAACAACGAGCGGCCTATCCGCTCGAAGCCGCTGCTCTCGATTCCGTTCACAAGGAGTATGCACAAATTTTCTGCAACAATTTGGCCAACTATAGAAACACGAAATTTGAATAAAATTCGATTCTAGTTTCGTGCAGTGATTCTCCGGGGGCACTTATTTTGCCCACATAACAATATCCGTGTTCTCGCTCCAATCTCAATGTGCGGAATCCTGCCTCACCAGAGAGACGGAACAAGAAAGAGCGTGCGGAATCCTGCCTCACCACTCTCACGTTTATTGCATGCGTACAAGAAAACTCGAAGCAGCGACGAGCGGCCTATCCGCTCGGAGCCGTCGCCTCAAATTCGCGGCACCTCAAAGAACCAGCTTTCACTTTGACTAAAATCAATGTATCTCCACTGCGTGGCGTGCCTCTATGATTTAGAAAATATTTAAACACTGATGTTCGTGTGACGTTTGCAGTTCTCTACGTGCGGAATCCTGCCTCACCGGAGAGAACTACCCTCGCTACAGTGACGAGCGGCGTATACACCAGCTACCAGGACACTGTCACAAAAATCAGGTATTGTTTAATAATTCTGTCGCAGCGAGGAGCGAAGTATATTCGCTCTAACTCACAACGTCAGGATGTCACTATGCAGTTTTAGTTTTGCAATTTTGCACACGCAGTTGAGATATCTGCTAAGTTTTAACAGCGTAATGAAAATAAAATCAAATACGGATACAGAGTATGAATTAAATGGATTAAGCAAAAATCTAAATAACACGGCGTATAATAGTCAAATAAAATTATAGCGGCACTATAACTCGCGGAAAAATCATTAAATATCAATCGAGACTCAAATTGAACGTTATATCGCGCACAATTCACTTCTGAAAGAAAATGGTTAGACACAATCAATTTACAGGTAGGCTTATGCTATCCCACCGCTGCCACCAAAAATATGTCACGTCCCAGTATTCGAAGTTTACAAAAAAAACTATTCTCTATTTTAAGAACATGAACATATAATACTAATTGTAGTAATAAATCTGAGTAGTATTTATTAATTATTTTTAGTGTAAATTTTCTTTATAAATGAGATATTTTATTTTGTTTTTCGGTCACCCTGCAGTTCACCGGGTCTACCGGGGACCATAAGACTAATAACCCGTCAACGATTGTGTAAAATTAATAAGTAATATTCCCTCTTACCCTTTATGATTATATGTGTTAACGATTGATATGATGGATTCTCTCTGTAGCTGGTCCTCCAAATTGATTACTGATAAGCGCCCTTAATTATTGTAATGACGGCTAATTCAGGATGAGTTGGTAACCAGATGTTGAAATAATTGATAGAATTATGTAGAATAAAAGCACTTTATTTTATATTTAAATTGAGTTAAGCAATTAATATTACTAGCGTCTGCTAACGCTAGAGAAACTAAGTACAAGAATAGGAGTCTTATGACTGTGAATTCGGAGCTTGTCGATGCGTACACCGGACTACTATGTTGAAGAGCTAGTGGTATTAGCTGTTCGAAGTTTGAAATAGTAATGCTGGATGTTCGGCTCTCACTGAGCTCCTCCGGTCTTCGGGTGTTGGTGGGAGAGATGCTGCAGTGGGATCGCCCTTGGTAGATGGTGGGATATTCTTCTTATGCTTCGCCTAAGACTTCCTGATGTTGGTGGGAGACCCATGGGCGGGAGCAATGGCAAGTGGAAGAGCCGCTGGTAGGGATCTCTGTGCGAGAAGGACAGCTATATCGTTCCCTCGCAACATTCCAACTTGTTTGTCCGGCTTAATCTTATCGAGCGGGCGGATAAGAATATCGATCGACGGCCGGTCCGCATACCTTGTACAGTATAAGGCTCTTATAAAATATTGCATTGAATAAAATATTATTTCTTATATGCTTAATTCCTTATTACTACCTATAATGCGATTACAAAATGCTACGTTATATAGAATACATGTACGCGTTGCATAGCGTATTAGTACGGGTATAATTTCGTATAAAGTTATAAAGATGTAATAATAATGTGTAAAAGGTATAAAATTCTTAATATTAATGTGTGGATATATAAATGCTTGTGTACTTAATAATTAAAGCGTGTCACGGGATGCGTCGTTCTTAGTTAATAATATTACATTTGCATTGCTCTTTGCCTTAAGCTTCCAGCATGCATTTCTTAAGATTATCGATTGACGGCGGACTTGCATTTCCGCGCGCAGTCTAAAACTCTTATAATGCTTAGGAATAAAATATTCCCTACTGAATATTCTATTAATACTGAATTATTCTAATATTATATATAATCTTACGCTACTTAAACTAGAGTGTGAGTATAAAATCTTGGGGATATTGAAGTTTTCGCAATATGTAAATCGTACTTCTATTCTGATACATGACTTTTTGATATACCGGGTGTTCAAGAAATATTGATGTAGAATATTTATACGTTGTTTTCCGTTACGATATACAATTTTTACCTTGTGATTATATGTATGGATACTTGTACGTGTGTTCTATGTATGTAGTCCATATACAGGGTGGACATAAGTACTAATGCTAATTTCTAATTGCTCTCTTTACTAAATGAGCAACTTTCTTCCTATATACTGATACTCGCATAATGATTGACTCGTATAGTTTTATATAGGGTGTCTAATAAATACGTATATGTTCTTCCCAAGTTATTATAATGAATTTTATAATTGATCTTGCTCTATTAGCATCCCTTGAGTAAGTCTGATGAGAATTTATTGTTTAAAAAAAGATAAAATTGTGCGACTGAGACGTCACACTATGTACGCAAGTTTCGGTCCTCCGGAACGTCTTAGTTACGTGTCAGTAAGTGAGATTTGCTGAAAATTCTGGTACAACATCAAGGAAATTGAGGAGAAACGCTTTTCTGCACACAGAGTTGAGATAGCTACGTACGCAAGTTTCGGACGTTCGGAACGTCTTAGTTACGTGTCAGTAAGTGAGATTAGTCGAAATTTCTTGTACGACATCAAGGAAATTGAGGAGAAACGCTTTTCTGCGCACCGGGTTGAGATAGCTATGTACGCAAGTTTCAGTCGTCCGGAACGTCATAGTTACGTGTCAGTAAGTGAGATTAGTTGAAAATTCTGGTACAACATCAAGGAAATTGAGGAGAAACGCTTTTCTGCGCACAAAGTTGAGATAGCTATGTACGCAGGTTACGGTCGTTCGGAACGTTTTAGTTACGTGTCAGTAAGTGAGATTAGTCGAAATTTCTTGTACAACATCAAGGAAATTGAGAAGAAACGATTTTCTGCGCACAGAGTTGAGATAGCTATGTACGCAAGTTTCGGTCGTCCGGAACGTCTTAGTTACGTGTCAGTAAGTGAGATTTGCTGAAAATTCTGGTACAACATCAAGGAAATTGAGGAGAAACGGTTTGCTGCGCACAAAGTTGAGATAGCTATGTACGCAAGTTTCGGTCCTCCGGAACGTCTTAGTTACGTGTCAGTAAGTGAGATTACTTGAAAATTCTTGTACAACATCAAGGAAATTGAGGAGAAATGCTTTTCTGCACACAGAGTTGAGATAGCTACGTACGCAAGTTTCGGTCGTTCGGAACGTCTTAGTTACGTGTCAGTAAGTGAGATTTGCTGAAAATTCTGGTACAACATCAAGGAAATTGAGGAGGAACGGTTTGCTGCGCACAAAGTTGAGATAGCTATGTACGCAAGTTTCGGTCCTCCGGAACGTCTTAGTTACGTGTCAGTAAGTGAGATTACTTGTAAATTCTTGTACAACATCAAGGAAATTGAGGAGAAATGCTTTTCTGCACACAGAGTTGAGATAGCTACGTACGCAAGTTTCGGTCGTTCGGAACGTTTTAGTTACGTGTCAGTAAGTGAGATTAATTGAAAATTCTTATACGACATCAAGGAAATTGAGGAGAAACGCTTTTCTGCGCACAGAGTTGAGATAGCTATGTATGCAAGTTTTGTTCGCTCGGAACGTCTTAGTTACGTGTCAGTAAGTGAGATTAGTCGAAATTTCTTGAACAACATCAATGAAATTGAGGAGAAACGGTTTTCTGCGCACAGAGTTGAGATAGCTATGTACGCAAGTTTCGTTCGCACGGAACGTCTTAGTTACGTGTCAGTAAGTGAGATTAATTGAAAATTCTTATAAGACATTAAGGAAATTGAGGAGAAACGCTTTTCTGCGCACAGAGTTGAGATAGCTATGTACGCAAGTTTTGTTCGTTCGGAACATTTTAGTTACGTGTCAGTAAGTGAGATTTGCAGAAAATTCTTATACGACATCAAGGAAATTGAGGAGAAACGCTTTTCTGCGCACAGAGTTGAGATAGCTACGTACGCAAGTGTCGGTCGTTCGGAACGTCTTAGTTACGTGTCACTAATTGAGATTAGTTGAAAATTCTTGTACAACATTAAGGAAATTGAGCAGAAACGGTTTTCTGCGCACAGAGTTGAGATAGCTATGTACGCAAGTTTCCTTCGCTCGGAACGTCTTAGTTACGTGTCAGTAAGTGAGATTAGTCGAAATTTCTTGTACAACATTAAGGAAATTGAGCAGAAACGGTTTTCTGCGCACAGAGTTGAGATAGCTATGTACGCAAGTTTCCTTCGCTCGGAACGTCTTAGTTACGTGTCAGTAATTGAGATTAGTCGAAATTTCTTGTACAACATCAAGGAAATTGAGAAGAAACGATTTTCTGCGCACAGAGTTGAGATAGCTATGCACGCAAGTTTCGTTCGCTCGGAACGTCTTAGTTACGTGTCAGTAAGTGAGATTAGTCGAAATTTCTTGTACAACATCAAGGAAATTGAGGAGAAACGCTTTTCTGCACACAGAGTTGAGATAGTTACGTACGCAAGTTTTGGTAGTCCGGAACGTCTTAGTTACGTGTCAGTAAGTGAGATTTGCTGAAAATTCTGGTACAACATCAAGGAAATTGAGGAGAAACGCTTTACTGCACACAGAGTTGAGATAGCTACGTACGCAAGTTTCAGTCGTTCGGAACGTCTTAGTTACGTGTCAGTTAGTGAAATTAGTCGAAATTTCTTATACGACATCAAAGAAATTGAGGAGATACGCTTTTCTGCGCACAGAGTTGAGATAGCTATGTACGCAAGTTTTGTTCGCTCGGAACGTCTTAGTTACGTGTCAGTAAGTGAGATTTGCAGAAAATTCTTATACGACATCAAGGAAATTGAGGAGAAACGCTTTTCTGCGCACAGAGTTGAGATAGCTACGTACGCAAGTGTCGGTCGTTCGGAACGTCTTAGTTACGTGTCAGTAAGTGAGATTAGTTGAAAATTCTTGTACAACATTAAGGAAATTGAGCAGAAACGGTTTTCTGCGCACAGAGTTGAGATAGCTATGTACGCAAGTTTCCTTCGCTCGGAACGTCTTAGTTACGTGTCAGTAAGTGAGATTAGTCGAAATTTCTTGTACAACATTAAGGAAATTGAGCAGAAACGGTTTTCTGCGCACAGAGTTGAGATAGATATGTACGCAAGTTTCCTTCGCTCGGAACGTCTTAGTTACGTGTCAGTAATTGAGATTAGTCGAAATTTCTTGTACAACATCAAGGAAATTGAGAAGAAACGATTTTCTGCGCACAGAGTTGAGATAGCTATGTACGCAAGTTTCGTTCGCTCGGAACGTCTTAGTTACGTGTCAGTAAGTGAGATTAGTCGAAATTTCTTGTACAACATCAAGGAAATTGAGGAGAAACGCTTTTCTGCCACAGAGTTGAGATAGTTACGTACGCAAGTTTTGGTAGTCCGGAACGTCTTAGTTACGTGTCAGTAAGTGAGATTTGCTGAAAATTCTAGTACAACATCAAGGAAATTGAGGAGAAACGCTTTTCTGCACACAGAGTTGAGATAGCTACGTACGCAAGTTTCAGTCGTTCGGAACGTCTTAGTTACGTGTCAGTAAGTGAGATTAGTCGAAATTTCTTATACGACATCAAAGAAATTGAGGAGATACGCTTTTCTGCGCACAGAGTTGAGATAGCTATGTACGCAAGTTTTGTTCGCTCGGAACGTCTTAGTTACGTGTCAGTAAGTGAGATTTGCAGAAAATTCTTATACGACATCAAGGAAATAGAGGAGAAACGCTTTTCTGCGCACAGAGTTGAGATAGTTACGTACGCAAGTGTCGGTCGTCTGGAACGTCTTAGTTACGTGTAAGTAAGTGAGATTTGCTGAAAATTCTTATACAACATCAAGGAAATTGTGGAGAAACGGTTTTCTGCGCACAGAGTTGAGATAGCTATGTACGCAAGATTTGTTCGCTCGGGACGTCTTTGTTACGTGTCAGTAAGTGAGATTAGTCGAAAATTCTTGTACGACATCAAGGAAATTGAGGAGAAACGGTTTTCTGCGCACAGAGTTGAGATAGCTATTTACGCAAGTTTCGGTCGTTCGGAACGTCTTAGTTACGTGTCAGTAAGTGAAATTAGTCGAAATTTCTTGTACGACATCAAGGAAATTGAGGAGAATCGCTTTTCTGCGCACCGGGTTGAGATAGCTATGTACGCAAGTTTCAGTCGTCCGGAACGTCATAGTTACGTGTCAGTAAGTGAGATTAGTTGAAAATTCTGGTACAACATCAAGGAAATTGAGGAGAAACGCTTTTCTGCGCACAAAGTTGAGATAGCTATGTACGCAGGTTACGGTCGTTCGGAACGTTTTAGTTACGTGTCAGTAAGTGAGATTAGTCGAAATTTCTTGTACAACATCAAGGAAATTGAGGAGAAACGGTTTTCTGCGCACAGAGTTGAGATAGCTATTTACGCAAGTTTCGGTCGATCGGAACGTCTAGGTTACGTGTCAATAAGTGAGATTAGTCGAAATTTCTTGTACAACATCAAGGAAATTGAGGAGAAACGCTTTTCTGCACACAGAGTTGAGATAGCTACGTACGCAAGTTTCGGACGTTCGGAACGTCTTAGTTACGTGTCAGTAAGTGAGATTAGTCGAAATTTCTTGTACAACATCAAGGAAATTGAGGAGAAACGGTTTTCTGCGCACAGAGTTGAGATAGCTATTTACGCAAGTTTCGGTCGATCGGAACGTCTAGGTTACGTGTCAATAAGTGAGATTAGTCGAAATTTCTTGTACAACATCAAGGAAATTGAGGAGAAACGCTTTTCTGCACACAGAGTTGAGATAGTTACGTACGCAAGTTTTGGTTTTCCGGAACGTCTTAGTTACGTGTCAGTAAGTGAGATTTGCTGAAAATTCTGGTACAACATCAAGGAAATTGAGGAGAAACGCTTTTCTGCACACAGAGTTGAGATAGCTACGTACGCAAGTTTCAGTCGTTCGGAACGTCTTAGTTACGTGTCAGTAAGTGAGATTAGTCGAAATTTCTTATACGACATCAAAGAAATTGAGGAGATACGCTTTTCTGCGCACAGAGTTGAGATAGCTATGTACGCAAGTTTTGTTCGCTCGGAACGTCTTAGTTACGTGTCAGTAAGTGAGATTTGCAGAAAATTCTTATACGACATCAAGGAAATTGAGGAGAAACGCTTTTCTGCGCACAGAGTTGAGATAGCTACGTACGCAAGTGTCGGTCGTTCGGAACGTCTTAGTTACGTGTCAGTAAGTGAGATTAGTTGAAAATTCTTGTACAACATTAAGGAAATTGAGCAGAAACGGTTTTCTGCGCACAGAGTTGAGATAGCTATGTACGCAAGATTTGTTCGCTCGGGACGTCTTTGTTACGTGTCAGTAAGTGTGATTAGTCGAAAATTCTTGTACGACATCAAGGAAATTGAGGAGAAACGCTTTTCTGCGCACAGAGTTGAGATAGCTATGTATGCAAGTTTTGTTCGCTCGGAACGTCTTAGTTACGTGTCAGTAAGTGAGATTAGTCGAAATTTCTTGAACAACATCAATGAAATTGAGGAGAAACGGTTTTCTGCGCACAGAGTTGAGATAGCTATGTACGCAAGTTTCGTTCGCACGGAACGTCTTAGTTACGTGTCAGTAAGTGAGATTAATTGAAAATTCTTATAAGACATTAAGGAAATTGAGGAGAAACGCTTTTCTGCGCACAGAGTTGAGATAGCTATGTACGCAAGTTTTGTTCGTTCGGAACATTTTAGTTACGTGTCAGTAAGTGAGATTTGCAGAAAATTCTGGTACAATATCAAGGAAATTGAGGAGAAACGCTTTTCTGCGCACAGAGTTGAGATAACTACGTACGCAAGTTTCGGTAGTTCGGAACGTCTTAGTTACGTGTCAGTAAGTGAGATTAATTGAAAATTCTTATAAGACATTAAGGAAATTGAGGAGAAACGCTTTTCTGCGCACAGAGTTGAGATAGCTATGTACGCAAGTTTTGTTCGTTCGGAACATTTTAGTTACGTGTCAGTAAGTGAGATTTGCAGAAAATTCTGGTACAATATCAAGGAAATTGAGGAGAAACGCTTTTCTGCGCACAGAGTTGAGATAACTACGTACGCAAGTTTCGGTCGTCCGGAACGTCTTAGTTACGTGTCAGTAAGTGAGATTTGCTGAAAATTCTTATACAACATCAAGGAAATTGTGGAGAAACGGTTTTCTGCGCACAGAGTTGAGATAGCTATGTACGCAAGATTTGTTCGCTCGGGCCGTCTTTGTTACGTGTCAGTAAGTGAGATTAGTCGAAAATTCTTGTACGACATAAGGAAATTGAGGAGAAACGGTTTTCTGCGCACAGAGTTGAGATAGCTATTTACGCAAGTTTCGGTCGTTCGGAACGTCTTAGTTACGTGTCAGTAAGTGAGAATAGTCGAAATTTCTTGTACGACATCAAGGAAATTGAGGAGAAACGCTTTTCTGCGCACCGGGTTGAGATAGCTATGTACGCAAGTTTCAGTCGTCCGGAACGTCATAGTTACGTGTCAGTAAGTGAGATTAGTTGAAAATTCTGGTACAACATCAAGGAAATTGAGGAGAAACGCTTTTCTGCGCACAAAGTTGAGATAGCTATGTACGCAGGTTACGGTCGTTCGGAACGTTTTAGTTACGTGTCAGTAAGTGAGATTAGTCGAAATTTCTTGTACAACATCAAGGAAATTGAGAAGAAACGATTTTCTACGCACAGAGTTGAGATAGCTATGTACGCAAGTTTCGGTCGTCCGGAACGTCTTAGTTACATGTCAGTAAGTGAGATTTGCTGAAAATTCTGGTACAACATCAAGGAAATTGAGGAGAAACGCTTAGCTGCGCACAAAGTTGAGATGGATATGTACGCAAGTTTCGGTCGTGCGGAACGTCTTAGTTACGTGTCAGTAAGTGAGATTTGCTGAAAATTCTTATACAACATCAAGGAAATTGTGGAGAAACGGTTTTCTGCGCACAGAGTTGAGATAGCTATGTACGCAAGATTTGTTCGCTCGGGACGTCTTTGTTACGTGTCAGTAAGTGTGATTAGTCGAAAATTCTTGTACGACATCAAGGAAATTGAGGAGAAACGCTTTTCTGCGCACAGAGTTGAGATAGCTATGTAGGCAAGTTTTGTTCGCTCGGACCGTCTTAGTTACGTGTCAGTAAGTGAGATTAGTTGAAAATTCTTGTACAACATTAAGGAAATTGAGCAGAAACGGTTTTCTGCGCACAGAGTTGAGATAGCTATGTACGCAAGTTTCCTTCGCTCGGAACGTCTTAGTCACGTGTCAGTAAGTGAGATTAGTTGAAAATTCTTGTACAACATCAAGGAAATTGAGGAGTAACGCTTTTCTGCACACAGAGTTGAGATAGTTACGTACGCAAGTTTTGGTCGTCCGGAACGTCTTAGTTACGTGTCAGTAAGTGAGATTTGCTGAAAATTCTGGTACAACATCAAGGAAATTGAGGAGAAACGCTTTTCTGCACACAGAGTTGAGATAGCTACGTACGCAAGTTTCAGTCGTTCGGAACGTCTTAGTTACGTGTCAGTAAGTGAGATTAGTCGAAATTTCTTATACGACATCAAAGAAATTGAGGAGATACGCTTTTCTGCGCACAGAGTTGAGATAGCTATGTACGCAAGTTTTGTTCGCTCGGAACGTCTTAGTTACGTGTCAGTAAGTAAGATTAGTCGAAATTTCTTGTACAACATCAAGGAAATTGAGGAGAAACGGTTTTCTGCGCACAGAGTTGAGATAACTATTTACGCAAGTTTCGGTCGATCGGAACGTCTAGGTTACGTGTCAATAAGTGAGATTAGTCGAAATTTCTTGTACAACATCAAAGAAATTGAGGAGGAACGCTTTTCTGCGCACAGAGTTGAGATAGCTATGTACGCAAGTTTCGTTCGCTCGGAACGTCTTAGTTACGTGTCAGTAAGTGAGATTAGTCGAAATTTCTTGTACAACATCAAGGAAATTGAGGAGAAACGCTTTTCTGCACACAGAGTTGAGATAGCTCCGTACGCAAGTTTTGGTCGTTCGGAACGTCTTAGTTACATGTCAGTAAGTGAGATTTGCAGAAAATTCTTATACGACATCAAGGAAATTGAGGAGAAACGGTTTTCTGCGCACAGAGTTGAGATAGCTACGTACGCAAGTTTCGGTCGATCGGAACGTCTAGGTTACGTGTCAATAAGTGAGATTAGTCGAAATTTCTTGTACAACATCAAGGAAATTGAGGAGAAACGCTTTTCTGCACACAGAGTTGAGATAGCTATGTACGCAAGTTTCCTTCGCTCGGAACGTCTTAGTTACGTGTCAGTAAGTGAGATTAGTCGAAATTTCTTGTACAACATTAAGGAAATTGAGCAGAAACGGTTTTCTGCGCACAGAGTTGAGATAGCTATGTACGCAAGTTTCCTTCGCTCGGAACGTCTTAGTTACGTGTCAGTAAGTGAGATTAGTCGAAATTTCTTGTACAACATCAAGGAAATTGAGGAGAAACGCTTTTCTGCACACAGAGTTGAGATAGCTCCGTACGCAAGTTTTGGTCGTTCGGAACGTCTTAGTTACATGTCAGTAAGTGAGATTAGTCGAAATTTCTTGTACAACATCAAGGAAATTGAGGAGAAACCGTTTTCTGCGCACAGAGTTGAGATAGCTATGTACGCAAGTTTTGTTCGCTTGGAACGTCTTAGTTACGTGTCAGTAAGTGAGATTTGCAGAAAATTCTTATACGACATCAAGGAAATTGAGGAGAAACGGTTTTCTGCGCACAGAGTTGAGATAGCTACGTACGCAAGTTTCGGTCGATCGGAACGTCTAGGTTACGTGTCAATAAGTGAGATTAGTCGAAATTTCTTGTACAACATCAAGGAAATTGAGGAGAAACGCTTTTCTGCACACAGAGTTGAGATAGCTATGTACGCAAGTTTCCTTCGCTCGGAACGTCTTAGTTACGTGTCAGTAAGTGAGATTAGTCGAAATTTCTTGTACAACATTAAGGAAATTGAGCAGAAACGGTTTTCTGCGCACAGAGTTGAGATAGCTATGTACGCAAGTTTCCTTCGCTCGGAACGTCTTAGTTACGTGTCAGTAATTGAGATTAGTCGAAATTTCTTGTACAACATTAAGGAAATTGAGGAGAAACGGTTTGCTGCGCACAGAGTTGAGATAGCTATTTACGCAAGTTTCGGTCGATCGGAACGTCTAGGTTACGTGTCAATAAGTGAGATTAGTCGAAATTTCTTGTACAACATTAAGGAAATTGAGGAGAAACGCTTTCCTGCGCACGAAGTTGTGATATCTATGTACGCAAGTTTCGGTCTTCCGGAACGTCTTAGTTACGTGTCAGTAAGTGAGATTACTTGAAAATTCTTGTACAACATCAAGGAAATTGAGGAGAAATGCTTTTCTGCACACAGAGTTGAGATAGCTACGTACGCAAGTTTCGGTCGTTCGGAACGTCTTAGTTACGTGTCAGTAAGTGAGATTAATTGAAAATTCTTATACGACATCAAGGAAATTGAGGAGAAACGCTTTTCTGCGCACAGAGTTGAGATAGCTATGTATGCAAGTTTTGTTCGCTCGGAACGTCTTAGTTACGTGTCAGTAAGTGAGATTAGTCGAAATTTCTTGAACAACATCAATGAAATTGAGGAGAAACGGTTTTCTGCGCACAGAGTTGAGATAGCTATGTACGCAAGTTTCGTTCGCACGGAACGTCTTAGTTACGTGTCAGTAAGTGAGATTAATTGAAAATTCTTATAAGACATTAAGGAAATTGAGGAGAAACGCTTTTCTGCGCACAGAGTTGAGATAGCTATGTACGCAAGTTTTGCTCGTTCGGAACATTTTAGTTACGTGTCAGTAAGTGAGATTTGCAGAAAATTCTGGTACAATATCAAGGAAATTGAGGAGAAACGCTTTTCTGCGCACAGAGTTGAGATAACTACGTACGCAAGTTTCGGTAGTTCGGAACGTCTTAGTTACGTGTCAGTAAGTGAGATTAGTTCAAAATTCTTGTACAACATTAAGGAAATTGAGGAGAAACGGTTTACTGCGCACAGAGTTGAGATAGCTATGTACGCAAGTTTTGTTCGCTCGGAACGTCTTAGTTACGTGTCAGTAAGTAAGATTAGTCGAAATTTCTTGTACAACATCAAGGAAATTGAGGAGAAACGGTTTTCTGCGCACAGAGTTGAGATAACTATTTACGCAAGTTTCGGTCGATCGGAACGTCTAGGTTACGTGTCAATAAGTGAGATTAGTCGAAATTTCTTGTACAACATCAAAGAAATTGAGGAGGAACGCTTTTCTGCGCACAGAGTTGAGATAGCTATGTACGCAAGTTTCGTTCGCTCGGAACGTCTTAGTTACGTGTCAGTAAGTGAGATTAGTCGAAATTTCTTGTACAACATCAAGGAAATTGAGGAGAAACGCTTTTCTGCACACAGAGTTGAGATAGCTCCGTACGCAAGTTTTGGTCGTTCGGAACGTCTTAGTTACATGTCAGTAAGTGAGATTAGTCGAAATTTCTTGTACAACATCAAGGAAATTGAGGAGAAACCGTTTTCTGCGCACAGAGTTGAGATAGCTATGTACGCAAGTTTTGTTCGCTTGGAACGTCTTAGTTACGTGTCAGTAAGTGAGATTTGCAGAAAATTCTTATACGACATCAAGGAAATTGAGGAGAAACGGTTTTCTGCGCACAGAGTTGAGATAGCTACGTACGCAAGTTTCGGTCGATCGGAACGTCTAGGTTACGTGTCAATAAGTGAGATTAGTCGAAATTTCTTGTACAACATCAAGGAAATTGAGGAGAAACGCTTTTCTGCACACAGAGTTGAGATAGCTATGTACGCAAGTTTCCTTCGCTCGGAACGTCTTAGTTACGTGTCAGTAAGTGAGATTAGTCGAAATTTCTTGTACAACATTAAGGAAATTGAGCAGAAACGGTTTTCTGCGCACAGAGTTGAGATAGCTATGTACGCAAGTTTCCTTCGCTCGGAACGTCTTAGTTACGTGTCAGTAATTGAGATTAGTCGAAATTTCTTGTACAACATTAAGGAAATTGAGGAGAAACGGTTTGCTGCGCACAGAGTTGAGATAGCTATTTACGCAAGTTTCGGTCGATCGGAACGTCTAGGTTACGTGTCAATAAGTGAGATTAGTCGAAATTTCTTGTACAACATTAAGGAAATTGAGGAGAAACGCTTTCCTGCGCACGAAGTTGTGATATCTATGTACGCAAGTTTCGGTCTTCCGGAACGTCTTAGTTACGTGTCAGTAAGTGAGATTACTTGAAAATTCTTGTACAACATCAAGGAAATTGAGGAGAAATGCTTTTCTGCACACAGAGTTGAGATAGCTACGTACGCAAGTTTCGGTCGTTCGGAACGTCTTAGTTACGTGTCAGTAAGTGAGATTAATTGAAAATTCTTATACGACATCAAGGAAATTGAGGAGAAACGCTTTTCTGCGCACAGAGTTGAGATAGCTATGTATGCAAGTTTTGTTCGCTCGGAACGTCTTAGTTACGTGTCAGTAAGTGAGATTAGTCGAAATTTCTTGAACAACATCAATGAAATTGAGGAGAAACGGTTTTCTGCGCACAGAGTTGAGATAGCTATGTACGCAAGTTTCGTTCGCACGGAACGTCTTAGTTACGTGTCAGTAAGTGAGATTAATTGAAAATTCTTATAAGACATTAAGGAAATTGAGGAGAAACGCTTTTCTGCGCACAGAGTTGAGATAGCTATGTACGCAAGTTTTGCTCGTTCGGAACATTTTAGTTACGTGTCAGTAAGTGAGATTTGCAGAAAATTCTGGTACAATATCAAGGAAATTGAGGAGAAACGCTTTTCTGCGCACAGAGTTGAGATAACTACGTACGCAAGTTTCGGTAGTTCGGAACGTCTTAGTTACGTGTCAGTAAGTGAGATTAGTTCAAAATTCTTGTACAACATTAAGGAAATTGAGGAGAAACGGTTTACTGCGCACAGAGTTGAGATAGCTATGTACGCAAGTTTTGTTCGTTCGGAACATCTTAGTTACGTGTCAGTAAGTGAGATTAGTCGAAATTTCTAGTACAACATCAAGGAAATTGAGAAGAAACGATTTTCTGCGCACAGAGTTGAGATAGCTATGTACGCAAGTTTCGGTCGTCCGGAACGTCTTAGTTACGTGTCAGTAAGTGAGATTTGCTGAAAATTCTTATACAACATCAAGGAAATTGTGGAGAAACGGTTTTCTGCGCACAGAGTTGAGATAGCTATGTACGCAAGATTTGTTCGCTCGGGACGTCTTTGTTACGTGTCAGTAAGTGTGATTAGTCGAAAATTCTTGTACGACATCAAGGAAATTGAGGAGAAACGCTTTTCTGCGCACAGAGTTGAGATAGCTATGTAGGCAAGTTTTGTTCGCTCGGACCGTCTTAGTTACGTGTCAGTAAGTGAGATTAGTTGAAAATTCTTGTACAACATTAAGGAAATTGAGCAGAAACGGTTTTCTGCGCACAGAGTTGAGATAGCTATGTACGCAAGTTTCCTTCGCTCGGAACGTCTTAGTCACGTGTCAGTAAGTGAGATTAGTTGAAAATTCTTGTACAACATCAAGGAAATTGAGGAGTAACGCTTTTCTGCACACAGAGTTGAGATAGTTACGTACGCAAGTTTTGGTCGTCCGGAACTTCTTAGTTACGTGTCAGTAAGTGAGATTTGCTGAAAATTCTGGTACAACATCAAGGAAATTGAGGAGAAACGCTTTTCTGCACACAGAGTTGAGATAGCTACGTACGCAAGTTTCAGTCGTTCGGAACGTCTTAGTTACGTGTCAGTAAGTGAGATTAGTCGAAATTTCTTATACGACATCAAAGAAATTGAGGAGATACGCTTTTCTGCGCACAGAGTTGAGATAGCTATGTGCGCAAGTTTTGTTCGCTCGGAACGTCTTAGTTACGTGTCAGTAAGTGAGATTAGTCGAAATTTCTTGTACAACATCAAGGAAATTGAGGAGAAACGGTTTTCTGCGCACAGAGTTGAGATAACTATTTACGCAAGTTTCGGTCGATCGGAACGTCTAGGTTACGTGTCAATAAGTGAGATTAGTCGAAATTTCTTGTACAACATCAAAGAAATTGAGGAGGAACGCTTTTCTGCGCACAGAGTTGAGATAGCTATGTACGCAAGTTTCGTTCGCTCGGAACGTCTTAGTTACGTGTCAGTAAGTGAGATTAGTCGAAATTTCTTGTACAACATCAAGGAAATTGAGGAGAAACGCTTTTCTGCACACAGAGTTGAGATAGCTCCGTACGCAAGTTTTGGTCGTTCGGAACGTCTTAGTTACATGTCAGTAAGTGAGATTAGTCGAAATTTCTTGTACAACATCAAGGAAATTGAGGAGAAACCGTTTTCTGCGCACAGAGTTGAGATAGCTATGTACGCAAGTTTTGTTCGCTTGGAACGTCTTAGTTACGTGTCAGTAAGTGAGATTTGCAGAAAATTCTTATACGACATCAAGGAAATTGAGGAGAAACGGTTTTCTGCGCACAGAGTTGAGATAGCTACGTACGCAAGTTTCGGTCGATCGGAACGTCTAGGTTACGTGTCAATAAGTGAGATTAGTCGAAATTTCTTGTACAACATCAAGGAAATTGAGGAGAAACGCTTTTCTGCACACAGAGTTGAGATAGCTATGTACGCAAGTTTCCTTCGCTCGGAACGTCTTAGTTACGTGTCAGTAAGTGAGATTAGTCGAAATTTCTTGTACAACATTAAGGAAATTGAGCAGAAACGGTTTTCTGCGCACGGAGTTGAGATAGCTATGTACGCAAGTTTCCTTCGCTCGGAACGTCTTAGTTACGTGTCAGTAATTGAGATTAGTCGAAATTTCTTGTACAACATTAAGGAAATTGAGGAGAAACGGTTTGCTGCGCACAGAGTTGAGATAGCTATTTACGCAAGTTTCGGTCGATCGGAACGTCTAGGTTACGTGTCAATAAGTGAGATTAGTCGAAATTTCTTGTACAACATTAAGGAAATTGAGGAGAAACGCTTTCCTGCGCACGAAGTTGTGATATCTATGTACGCAAGTTTCGGTCTTCCGGAACGTCTTAGTTACGTGTCAGTAAGTGAGATTACTTGAAAATTCTTGTACAACATCAAGGAAATTGAGGAGAAATGCTTTTCTGCACACAGAGTTGAGATAGCTACGTACGCAAGTTTCGGTCGTTCGGAACGTCTTAGTTACGTGTCAGTAAGTGAGATTAATTGAAAATTCTTATACGACATCAAGGAAATTGAGGAGAAACGCTTTTCTGCGCACAGAGTTGAGATAGCTATGTATGCAAGTTTTGTTCGCTCGGAACGTCTTAGTTACGTGTCAGTAAGTGAGATTAGTCGAAATTTCTTGAACAACATCAATGAAATTGAGGAGAAACGGTTTTCTGCGCACAGAGTTGAGATAGCTATGTACGCAAGTTTCGTTCGCACGGAACGTCTTAGTTACGTGTCAGTAAGTGAGATTAATTGAAAATTCTTATAAGACATTAAGGAAATTGAGGAGAAACGCTTTTCTGCGCACAGAGTTGAGATAGCTATGTACGCAAGTTTTGTTCGTTCGGAACATTTTAGTTACGTGTCAGTAAGTGAGATTTGCAGAAAATTCTGGTACAATATCAAGGAAATTGAGGAGAAACGCTTTTCTGCGCACAGAGTTGAGATAACTACGTACGCAAGTTTCGGTAGTTCGGAACGTCTTAGTTACGTGTCAGTAAGTGAGATTAGTTCAAAATTCTTGTACAACATTAAGGAAATTGAGGAGAAACGGTTTACTGCGCACAGAGTTGAGATAGCTATGTACGCAAGTTTTGTTCGTTCGGAACATCTTAGTTACGTGTCAGTAAGTGAGATTAGTCGAAATTTCTAGTACAACATCAAGGAAATTGAGAAGAAACGATTTTCTGCGCACAGAGTTGAGATAGCTATGTACGCAAGTTTCGGTCGTCCGGAACGTCTTAGTTACGTGTCAGTAAGTGAGATTTGCTGAAAATTCTTATACAACATCAAGGAAATTGTGGAGAAACGGTTTTCTGCGCACAGAGTTGAGATAGCTATGTACGCAAGATTTGTTCGCTCGGGCCGTCTTTGTTACGTGTCAGTAAGTGAGTGTGACGTCATAGCCGCACGTCAAAATTTATTTAAACAATATATTTATTGTTAACTCACCCATAGGAGGTGAAAGAAGTAAAGAGCCCTCGAAAATTATTCGTTCAACGCTAACTCCTAACTTATAAAATAGTATTCATACTCTAGGGTCACCCCGTATATAGCCAACGCTCGAACGCGCCAGCGGGTGACGAAGAAATAACTATTATATGAATAAACTATAGGGATAACTAAAACCTTATATTTGCATTGTACAATCGGACAGACAATTCAGACGCTATTGTAATAAATATTATATATATATATATATATATATATATATGAGCATATAAGAGATCTAACTTTAAAAGCATTAAATTCAATTGAGAAATACGAGCGAAAAAGAATGAAACATTTAAATGCAAATGTAACGCTTTAATATAATAATTTAAGTACACGCACATTTATATGCACATCTTAATATTATATTATGCATATAACATTATATTATATTAATAATTTTCATACTATATTTTATTAATAATCTTCATACACATTTATGCATTTTATATAACATAGCGTTTTATTATTCATAATGCGAAATTAGAAGTATAAGAAATAATATTTTATTCATAAGAGTTTTATAAGAGCTTTAAACCGTGCATGGTATGCGGACCGGCCGTCGATCGATATTCTTATCCGCCCGCTCGATAAGATTAGGCCGGACAAATAAGTTGGAATGTTGCGAGAGAACGATATAGCTGTCCTTCTCGCACAGAGATCCCTACCAGCGGCTCTTCCACTTGCCGTTGCTCCCGCCCATGGGTCTCCCACCGACATCAGGAAGTCTAAGGCGAAGCATAGGAAGAATATCCCACCATCTACAAGAGGCGATCCCACTGCAGCATCTCTCCCACCAACACCCGAAGACCGGAGGAGCTCAGTGCAGGTCCGACATCCAGCATTATTAATTCGACGCTCATACGGTTAACACATTACTAACTCTCGTACTACATTTCGTTCTCTGACTCCGTTGCCGTGGCGTTTAGCAGTTAATAATCCGGCGTATTCAAATCTCGTTGCGTCGACAAATTCCAGTACAAGTCTTCGAGACTCTTATACATACTACATTATTGAATAGTGAGTTTACCAGTCGCAAGTCTTACGACTGTAATATTGTTAATTTAACGTCGTGCAACAATAAAGAATATTTTATATTACTCATTGCAATTTATTCGACGACCGGTTGTTCCAACTTCCTTGATCGACCGTCACTCATCGCACGACAGCCGAAATCTTTGGAGGACTGCTAGATAGAAGGGAATTCAGCGTGCTACATAGGCAGTCGCTCTAATATATACATATATATTCAAATACGTAAAAACCTGGTAAGTTAAGGTACCACTGAATATTGAATGACAAGTTGACATCTTCTGGTCCCGGGTAGACTCGGTGAAATGCAGAGTGACCCAAAAACAATATCTTTTCCATAAATATACTTACCAGTAAAAGATTAAATTCAATTTAATAACTACTTAAACAATATAGTCGCGTTCTAAAGAGTTACTTAACATCAGTAATATAATTTCCTTTTTTGTAACCTTCGAATACTGGGACGTGACATGAGATTAGTCGAAAATTCTTGTACGACATAAGGAAATTGAGGAGAAACGGTTTTCTGCGCACAGAGTTGAGATAGCTATTTACGCAAGTTTCGGTCGTTCGGAACGTCTTAGTTACGTGTCAGTAAGTGAGATTAGTCGAAATTTCTTGTACGACATCAAGGAAATTGAGGAGAAACGCTTTTCTGCGCACCGGGTTGAGATAGCTATGTACGCAAGTTTCAGTCGTCCGGAACGTCATAGTTACGTGTCAGTAAGTGAGATTAGTTGAAAATTCTGGTACAACATCAAGGAAATTGAGGAGAAACGCTTTTCTGCGCACAAAGTTGAGATAGCTATGTACGCAGGTTACGGTCGTTCGGAACGTTTTAGTTACGTGTCAGTAAGTGAGATAATTCGAAATTTCTTGTACAACATCAAGGAAATTGAGAAGAAACGATTTTCTGCGCACAGAGTTGAGATAGCTATGTACGCAAGTTTCGGTCGTCCGGAACGTCTTAGTTACATGTCAGTAAGTGAGATTTGCTGAAAATTCTGGTACAACATCAAGGAAATTGAGGAGAAACGCTTAGCTGCGCACAAAGTTGAGATAGATATGTACGCAAGTTTCGGTCGTGCGGAACGTCTTAGTTACGTGTCAGTAAGTGAGATTTGCTGAAAATTCTTATACAACATCAAGGAAATTGTGGAGAAACGGTTTTCTGCGCACAGAGTTGAGATAGCTATGTACGCAAGATTTGTTCGCTCGGGACGTCTTTGTTACGTGTCAGTAAGTGTGATTAGTCGAAAATTCTTGTACGACATCAAGGAAATTGAGGAGAAACGCTTTTCTGCGCACAAAGTTGAGATAGCTATGTACGCAGGTTACGGTCGTTCGGAACGTTTTAGTTACGTGTCAGTAAGTGAGATTAGTCGAAATTTCTTGTACAACATCAAGGAAATTGAGAAGAAACGATTTTCTGCGCACAGAGTTGAGATAGCTATGTACGCAAGTTTCGGTCGTCCGGAACGTCTTAGTTACGTGTCAGTAAGTGAGATTTGCTGAAAATTCTGGTACAACATCAAGGAAATTGAGGAGAAACGGTTTGCTGCGCACAAAGTTGAGATAGCTATGTACGCAAGTTTCGGTCCTCCGGAACGTCTTAGTTACGTGTCAGTAAGTGAGATGACTTGAAAATTCTTGTACAACATCAAGGAAATTGAGGAGAAATGCTTTTCTGCACACAGAGTTGAGATAGCTACGTACGCAAGTTTCGGTCGTTCGGAACGTCTTAGTTACGTGTCAGTAAGTGAGATTAATTGAAAATTCTTATACGACATCAAGGAAATTGAGGAGAAACGCTTTTCTGCGCACAGAGTTGAGATAGCTATGTAGGCAAGTTTTGTTCGCTCGGACCGTCTTAGTTACGTGTCAGTAAGTGAGATTAGTCGAAATTTCTTGAACAACATCAATGAAATTGAGGAGAAACGGTTTTCTGCGCACAGAGTTGAGATAGCTATGTACGCAAGTTTCGTTCGCACGGAACGTCTTAGTTACGTGTCAGTAAGTGAGATTAATTGAAAATTCTTATAAGACATTAAGGAAATTGAGGAGAAACGCTTTTCTGCGCACAGAGTTGAGATAGCTATGTACGCAAGTTTCGGTCGTCCGGAACGTCTTAGTTACGTGTCAGTAAGTGAGATTAGTCGAAATTTCTTATACGACATCAAGGAAATTGAGGAGAAACGCTTTTCTGCGCACAGAGTTGAGATAGCTATGTACGCAAGTTTTGTTCGTTCGGAACATATTAGTTACGTGTCAGTAAGTGAGATTAGTCGAAATTTCTTGTACAACATCAAGGAAATTGAGAAGAAACGATTTTCTGCGCACAGAGTTGAGATAGCTACGTACGCAAGTTTCGATCGCCGGAACGTCTTAGTTACGTGTCAGTAAGTGAGATTAATTGAAAATTCTTATACGGCATCAAGGAAATTGAGGAGAAACGCTTTTCTGCGCACAGAGTTGAGATAGCTATGTACGCAAGTTTCGGTCGTCCGGAACGTCTTAGTTACGTGTCAGTAAGTGAGATTTGCTGAAAATTCTTGTACAACATCAAGGAAATTGTGGAGAAACGCTTTGCTGCGCACAAAGTTGAGATAGCTATGTACGCAAGTTTTGTTCGTTCGGAACATCTTAGTTACTTGTCAGTAAGTGAGATTTGCAGAAAATTCTGGTACAATATCAAGGAATTTGAAAAGAAACGCTTTTCTGCGCACAGAGTTGAGATAGCTACGTACGCAAGTTTCGGTCGTCCGGAACGTCTTAGTTACGTGTCAGTAATTGAGATTAATTGAAAATTCTTATACGACATCAAGGAAATTGAGGAGAAACGCTTTTCTGCGCACAAAGTTGAGATAGCTATGTACGCAGGTTACGGTCGTTCGGAACGTTTTAGTTACGTGTCAGTAAGTGAGATTAGTCAAAATTTCTTGTACAACATCAAGGAAATTGAGAAGAAACGATTTTCTGCGCACAGAGTTGAGATAGCTATGTACGCAAGTTTCGGTCGTCCGGAACGTCTTAGTTACGTGTCAGTAAGTGAGATTTGCTGAAAATTCTGGTACAACATCAAGGAAATTGAGGAGAAACGGTTTGCTGCGCACAAAGTTGAGATAGCTATGTACGCAAGTTTCGGTCCTCCGGAACGTCTTAGTTACGTGTCAGTAAGTGAGATTACTTGTAAATTCTTGTACAACATCAAGGAAATTGAGGAGAAATGCTCTTCTGCACACAGAGTTGAGATAGCTACGTACGCAAGTTTCGGTCGTTCGGAACGTCTTAGTTACGTGTCAGTAAGTGAGATTAATTGAAAATTCTTATACGACATCAAGGAAATTGAGGAGAAACGCTTTTCTGCGCACAGAGTTGAGATAGCTATGTATGCAAGTTTTGTTCGCTCGGAACGTTTTAGTTACGTGTCAGTAAGTGAGATTAGTCGAAATTTCTTGAACAACATCAATGAAATTGAGGAGAAACGGTTTTCTGCGCACAGAGTTGAGATAGCTATGTACGCAAGTTTCGTTCGCACGGAACGTCTTAGTTACGTGTCAGTAAGTGAGATTAATTGAAAATTCTTATAAGACATTAAGGAAATTGAGGAGAAACGCTTTTCTGCGCACAGAGTTGAGATAGCTATGTACGCAAGTTTTGTTCGTTCGGAACATTTTAGTTACGTGTCAGTAAGTGAAATTTGCAGAAAATTCTGGTACAATATCAAAGAAATTGAGGAGAAAAGCTTTTCTGCGCACAGAGTTGAGATAACTACGTACGCAAGTTTCGGTAGTTCGGAACGTCTTAGTTACGTGTCAGTAAGTGAGATTAGTTCAAAATTCTTGTACAACATTAAGGAAATTGAAAAGAAACGCTTTTCTGCGCACAGAGTTGAGATAGCTACGTACGCAAGTTTCGGTCGCCGGAACGTCTTAGTTACGTGTCAGTAAGTGAGATTAATTGAAAATTCTTATAAGACATTAAGGAAATTGAGGAGAAACGCTTTTCTGCGCACAGAGTTGAGATAGCTATGTACGCAAGTTTTGTTCGTTCGGAACATTTTAGTTACGTGTCAGTAAGTGAAATTTGCAGAAAATTCTGGTACAATATCAAAGAAATTGAGGAGAAACGCTTTTCTGCGCACAGAGTTGAGATAGCTATGTACGCAAGTTTCGGTCGTCCGGAACGTCTTAGTTACGTGTCAGTAAGTGAGATTTGCTGAAAATTCTGGTACAACATCAAGGAAATTGAGGAGAAACGCTTAGCTGCGCACAAAGTTGAGATAGCTATGTACGCAAGTTTTGTTTGTTCGGAACATCTTAGTTACGTGTCAGTAAGTGAGTTTAGTCGAAAATTCTTATACGACATCAAGGAAATTGAGGAGAAACGCTTTTCTGCGCACACAGTTGAGATAGATATGTACGCAAGTTTCGGTCGTCCGGAACGTCTTAGTTACGTGTCAGTAAGTGAGATTAGTCGAAATTTCTTGTACAACATCAAGGAAATTGAGGAGAAACGGTTTTCTGCGCACAGAGTTGAGATAGCTATGTACGCAAGTTTTGTTCGCTCGGAACGTCTTAGTTACGTGTCAGTAAGTGAGATTAGTCGAAAATTCTTATACGACATCAAGGAATTTGAGGAGAAACGCTTTTCTGCGCACAGTGTTGAGATAGCTATGTACGCAAGTTTCGGTCGTCCGGAACGTCTTAGTTACGTGTCAGTAAGTGAGATTAGTTCAAAATTCTTGTACAACATTAAGGAAATTGAGGAGAAACGGTTTACTGCGCACAGAGTTGAGATAGCTATGTACGCAAGTTTCGGTCGTCCGGAACGTCTTAGTTACGTGTCAGTAAGTGAGATTTGATGAAAATTTTGGTACAACATCAAGGAAATTGAGGAGAAACGCTTTGCTGCGCACAAAGTTGAGATAGCTATGTACGCAAGTTTTGTTCGTTCGGAACATCTTAGTTACTTGTCAGTAAGTGAGATTTGCAGAAAATTTTGGTACAATATCAAGGAAATTGAAAAGAAACGCTTTTCTGCGCACAGAGTTGAGATAGCTACGTACGCAAGTTTCGGTCGTCCGGAACGTCTTAGTTACGTGTCAGTAATTGAGATTAATTGAAAATTCTTATACGACATCAAGGAAATTGAGGAGAAACGCTTTTCTGCGCACAAAGTTGAGATAGCTATGTACGCAGGTTACGGTCGTTCGGAACGTTCTAGTTACGTGTCAGTAAGTGAGATTAGTCAAAATTTCTTGTACAACATCAAGGAAATTGAGAAGAAACGATTTTCTGCGCACAGAGTTGAGATAGCTATGTACGCAAGTTTCGGTCGTCCGGAACGTCTTAGTTACGTGTCAGTAAGTGAGATTTGCTGAAAATTCTGGTACAACATCAAGGAAATTGAGGAGAAACGGTTTGCTGCGCACAAAGTTGAGATAGCTATGTACGCAAGTTTCGGTCCTCCGGAACGTCTTAGTTACGTGTCAGTAAGTGAGATTACTTGTAAATTCTTGTACAACATCAAGGAAATTGAGGAGAAATGCTTTTCTGCACACAGAGTTGAGATAGCTACGTACGCAAGTTTCGGTCGTTCGGAACGTCTTAGTTACGTGTCAGTAAGTGAGATTAATTGAAAATTCTTATACGACATCAAGGAAATTGAGGAGAAACGCTTTTCTGCGCACAGAGTTGAGATAGCTATGTATGCAAGTTTTGTTCGCTCGGAACGTCTTAGTTACGTGTCAGTAAGTGAGATTAGTCGAAATTTCTTGAACAACATCAATGAAATTGAGGAAAAACGGTTTTCTGCGCACAGAGTTGAGATAGCTATGTACGCAAGATTCGTTCGCACGGAACGTCTTAGTTACGTGTCAGTAAGTGAGATTTGCTGAAAATTTTGGTACAACATCAAGGAAATTGAGGAGAAACGCTTTGCTGCGCACAAAGTTGAGATAGCTATGTACGCAAGTTTTGTTCGTTCGGAACATCTTAGTTACTTGTCAGTAAGTGAGATTTGCAGAAAATTCTGGTACAATATCAAGGAAATTGAAAAGAAACGCTTTTCTGCGCACAGAGTTGAGATAGCTACGTACGCAAGTTTCGGTCGTCCGGAACGTCTTAGTTACGTGTCAGTAATTGAGATTAATTGAAAATTCTTATACGACATCAAGGAAATTGAGGAGAAACGCTTTTCTGCGCACAAAGTTGAGATAGCTATGTACGCAGGTTACGGTCGTTCGGAACGTTCTAGTTACGTGTCAGTAAGTGAGATTAGTCAAAATTTCTTGTACAACATCAAGGAAATTGAGAAGAAACGATTTTCTGCGCACAAAGTTGAGATAGCTATGTACGCAAGTTTCGGTCGTCCGGAACTTCTTAGTTACGTGTCAGTAAGTGAGATTTGCTGAAAATTCTGGTACAACATCAAGGAAATTGAGGAGAAACGGTTTGCTGCGCACAAAGTTGAGATAGCTATGTACGCAAGTTTCGGTCCTCCGGAACGTCTTAGTTACGTGTCAGTAAGTGAGATTACTTGTAAATTCTTGTACAACATCAAGGAAATTGAGGAGAAATGCTTTTCTGCACACAGAGTTGAGATAGCTACGTACGCAAGTTTCGGTCGTTCGGAGCGTCTTAGTTACGTGTCAGTAAGTGAGATTAATTGAAAATTCTTATACGACATCAAGGAAATTGAGGAGAAACGCTTTTCTGCGCACAGAGTTGAGATAGCTATGTATGCAAGTTTTGTTCGCTCGGAACGTCTTAGTTACGTGTCAGTAAGTGAGATTAGTCGAAATTTCTTGAACAACATCAATGAAATTGAGGAGAAACGGTTTTCTGCGCACAGAGTTGAGATAGCTATGTACGCAAGTTTCGTTCGCACGGAACGTCTTAGTTACGTGTCAGTAAGTGAGATTAATTGAAAATTCTTATAAGACATTAAGGAAATTGAGGAGAAACGCTTTTCTGCGCACAGAGTTGAGATAGCTATGTACGCAAATTTTGTTCGTTCGGAACATTTTAGTTACGTGTCAGTAAGTGAGATTTGCAGAAAATTCTGGTACAAAATCAAGGAAATTGAGGAGAAACGCTTTTCTGCGCACAGAGTTGAGATAACTACGTACGCAAGTTTCGGTAGTTCGGAACGTTTTAGTTACGTGTCAGTAAGTGAGATTAGTTCAAAATTCTTGTACAACATTAAGGAAATTGAGGAGAAACGGTTTACTGCGCACAGAGTTGAGATAGCTATGTACGCAAGTTTTGTTCGTTCAGAACATCTTAGTTACGTGTCAGTAAGTGAGATTAGTCGAAATTTCTTATACAACATCAAGGAAATTGAGAAGAAACGATTTTCTGCGCACAGAGTTGAGATAGCTATGTACGCAAGTTTCGGTCGTCCGGAACGTCTTAGTTACGTGTCAGTAAGTGAGATTTGCTGAAAATTCTGGTACAACATCAAGGAAATTGAGGAGAAACGCTTAGCTGCGCACAAAGTTGAGATAGATATGTACGCAAGTTTTGTTTGTTCGGAACATCTTAGTTACGTGTCAGTAAGTGAGATTAGTCGAAAATTCTTATACGACATCAAGGAAATTGAGGAGAAACGCTTTTCTGCGCACACAGTTGAGATAGATATGTACGCAAGTTTCGGTCGTCCGGAACGTCTTAGTTACGTGTCAGTAAGTGAGATTAGTCGAAATTTCTTGTACAACATCAAGGAAATTGAGAAGAAACGATTTTCTGCGCACAGAGTTGAGATAGCTACGTACGCAAGTTTCGGTCGCCGGAACGTCTTAGTTACGTGTCAGTAAGTGAGATTAATTGAAAATTCTTATACGACATCAAGGAAATTGAGGAGAAACGCTTTTCTGCGCACAGAGTTGAGATAGCTATGTACGCAAGTTTCGGTCGTCCGGAACGTCTTAGTTACGTGTCAGTAAGTGAGATTTGCTGAAAATTCTTGTACAACATCAAGGAAATTGTGGAGAAACGGTTTTCTGCGCACAGAGTTGAGATAGCTATGTACGCAAGATTTGTTCGCTCGGGACGTCTTTGTTACGTGTCAGTAAGTGAGATTAGTCGAAAATTCTTGTACGACATCAAGGAAATTGAGGAGAAACGGTTTTCTGCGCACAGAGTTGAGATAGCTATTTACGCAAGTTTCGGTCGATCGGAACGTCTAGGTTACGTGTCAATAAGTGAGATTAGTCGAAATTTCTTATACGACATCAAAGAAAATGAGGAGATACGCTTTTCTGCGCACAGAGTTGTGATAGGTATGTACGCAGGTTACGGTCGTTCGGAACGTCTTAGTTACGTGTCAGTAAGTGAGATTAGTCGAAATTTCTTGTACAACATCAAGGAAATTGAGAAGAAACGATTTTCTGCGCACAGAGTTGAGATAGCTATGTACGCAAGTTTCGGTCGTCCGGAACGTCTTAGTTACGTGTCAGTAAGTGAGATTAGTCGAAATTTCTTGTACAACATCAAGGAAATTGAGAAGAAACGGTTTTCTGTGCACAGAGTTGAGATAGCTATGTACGCAAGTTTTGTTCGCTCGGAACGTATTAGTTACGTGTCAGTAAGTGAGATTAGTCGAAAATTCTTATACGACATCAAGGAATTTGAGGAGAAACGCTTTTCTGCGCACAGGGTTGAGATAGCTATGTACGCAAGTTTCGGTCGTCCGGAACGTCTTAGTTACGTGTCAGTAAGTGAGATTAGTTCAAAATTCTTGTACAACATTAAGGAAATTGAGGAGAAACGGTTTACTGCGCACAGAGTTGAGATAGCTATGTACGTAAGTTTCGGTCGTCCGGAACGTCTTAGTTACGTGTCAGTAAGTGAGATTTGCTGAAAATTTTGGTACAACATCAAGGAAATTGAGGAGAAACGCTTTGCTGCGCACAAAGTTGAGATAGCTATGTACGCAAGTTTTGTTCGTTCGGAACATCTTAGTTACTTGTCAGTAAGTGAGATTTGCAGAAAATTCTGGTACAATATCAAGGAAATTGAAAAGAAACGCTTTTCTGCGCACAGAGTTGAGATAGCTACGTACGCAAGTTTCGGTCGCCGGAACGTCTTAGTTACTTGTCAGTAAGTGAGATTAGTCGAAATTTCTTGTACAACATCAAGGAAATTGAGAAGAAACGCTTTTCTGCGCACACAGTTGAGATAGCTATGTACTGTTACGTCCCGGCGAATTCTGGCTGCGAGATGGGGATAGCAGAGCTCAGAATTTTTCTCGGGACACGATCGCGAATTTCGGGTCGAATGAACCGCGTGGTTCTCCCCGGGGATACCTGCGATCAAGGTTATTCGCGATGGATACGCAGATAGGGAGTGGAACTTAACGAAGATGGTGCATTTTACTTTAATATTAAACAAAACAGACGAAGCATTCAGAAAACTAAGCTATTCGCGGAGAACAGGATGAGTCAAAGAAAAAGTGAAATCGAGACGCAGGCAAAAAAAAAGGACGAGTCGTAAAAGTGAAACTCGGGATGCGTCAGGAAAGAGAAACTCAGTATTAGACAAAGAGTGAGTCATAAAAGTGAAACTCGAAGGGCGCGTCATAAAACGAAACCTAACCATCAGATAAGAAGTTTCGTCCGAAAACTCTGGGAATGACGCGCGTTTCGAAATATTCTAGAATATTCTTTATGTGTTTAACTATATTATATTATGGCAGAACTCAATGTTGTAAGACACGTGTATGGTAAGTGAATTACTCGCAAGGAATTCGCGCGTTTAACGAAACGGATTTGGTAATAATTGCCCGGGGTTCGGGGTGGCTAGAGGTCGCATAAGTATAATTTTCTTACCTTGTGACGAATGGTCGAGATGTTAATCGAACGGTCCGGGATACCTTGCTTGGTTCACCGATATCCGGCCTTCCTGGGATCCTTGTCGTCGATGTCGCTGGGTGGAGTCCTTGGGCGCTCAACTTCGATTGGAATCAGCTTGGCTGGCCATTTGATGCAAGTTATGCACTCGGCGCGTCGCGAGATCTCTAAGGTAGCGGTATGATGATTCGCGAATAATTGTTCGTATTCAGGATCGTAGCGCGGCGTTACACCAATGTATTGCGATAGCCCGAGATCTACGGGTTCTGAGATCAACTCGCGAAGTAGTTTACGCGCGCGCTTCTTCACTCCTCCACGTCTGGTCTTTGGCATTTGTTAATTTATTTAATTAATCACTGATCACTGGCTCTAATCAAGAAGGCGTGTGCTTTCCAGAGGACACGGCGTGCGATGGACCGCACGGCTGTATCTTGTGTTTGGACTGATTGCAATAACAGCGTGCGGCGGTCCGCACTGCTGGTACTGTATATCAGGTGTAAGCGTGTATATGTGTGTATAATTGAGTAGAGCCAGGCGAAAATGTATTTCGACAACTGTAGATTTTTAACAGGATATTGTTAACAAAAAGGTTAACCAGACGGATGAGAGCAGAGAAAAAATCTTGAAATGCGTATCGTTTACTTACGATGCGGAAGGCTTAAAGCAAGAGTTGGATAAGGTGCGTTAATGAAGAGTCGACGTAATTCTCATACAGCACAATATATTCATTCAACTTATACACTGTTGCATTAACTCGACTTAAATTTAGAGTTATTAGTAAACTTAGATTAAACACTAGAGATAGAATTTAGAAATTGAATTTAAAGTTATTATTTAAATTTAGGTTAAACGCTAGAGTTAGGATTTAGAAATTGAATTTAAAGTTAGAGTTAGAATTCGAACTTAGAATTGAATTGAGTCACAATCGCGGGAGAGGCTCTCCTAAGAGAGCTGTTAACGGTTCGAAGTGGCGGAGTAGACTGACTAAGTTTGAGCGCGCACTGGGCTCCTTCGTTTCGGCGGCTCGGCCGCTGCCGAGAGTAGGGATGCGTAGTAGTGGGAATTTCCTTAGAGCTAACGAAGCGCCACGCCTCGGCGCTCGGAGGGATCGAGTGTCATGGCGTGTCTTTGGCGCGCTATTTAAGTTGCGCTTATTGGACTTAGATTATTTAAGAGGAGAAAAAAAATAGAAATTCAAAAGGTTGAAATTTTGACAGGACGTGACAGTACGCAAGTTTCGGTCGTCCGGAACGTCTTAGTTACGTGTCAGTAAGTGAGATTTGCAGAAAATTCTGGTACAATATCAAGGAAATTGAGGAGAAACGCTTTTCTCCACACAGATTTGAGATAGCTATGTACGCAAGTTTCGTTCGCTTGGAACGTCTTAGTTACGTGTCAGTAAGTGAGATTTGCAGAAAATTCTTATACGACATCAAGGAAATTGAGGAGAAACGCTTTTCTGCGCACAGAGTTGAGATAGCTATTTACGCAACTTTCGTTCGATCGGAACGTCTAGGTTACGTGTCAATAAGTGAGATTAGTCGAAATTTCTTGTACAACATCAAGGAAATTGAGGAGAAACGCTTTTCTGCACACAGAGTTGAGATAGATATGTACGCAAGTTTCGGTCGTCCGGAACGTCTTAGTTACGTGTCAGTAAGTGAGATTAGTCGAAATTTCTTGTACAACATCAAGGAAATTGAGGAGAAACGGTTTTCTGCGCACAGAGTTGAGATAGCTATGTACGCAAGTTTTGTTCGCTCGGAACGTCTTAGTTACGTGTCAGTAAGTGAGATTAGTCGAAAATTCTTATACGACATCAAGGAATTTGAGGAGAAACGCTTTTCTGCGCACAGGGTTGAGATAGCTATGTACGCAAGTTTCGGTCGTCCGGAACGTCTTAGTTACGTGTCAGTAAGTGAGATTAGTTCAAAATTCTTGTACAACATTAAGGAAATTGAGGAGAAACGGTTTACTGCGCACAGAGTTGAGATAGCTATGTACGCAAGTTTCGGTCGTCCGGAACGTCTTAGTTACGTGTCAGTAAGTGAGATTTGCTGAAAATTTTGGTACAACATCAAGGAAATTGAGGAGAAACGCTTTGCTGCGCACAAAGTTGAGATAGCTATGTACGCAAGTTTTGTTCGTTCGGAACATCTTAGTTACTTGTCAGTAAGTGAGATTTGCAGAAAATTCTGGTACAATATCAAGGAAATTGAAAAGAAACGCTTTTCTGCGCACAGAGTTGAGATAGCTACGTACGCAAGTTTAGGTCGTCCGGAACGTCTTAGTTACGTGTCAGTAATTGAGATTAATTGAAAATTCTTATACGACATCAAGGAAATTGAGGAGAAACGCTTTTCTGCGCACAAAGTTGAGATAGCTATGTACGCAGGTTACGGTCGTTCGGAACGTTCTAGTTACGTGTCAGTAAGTGAGATTAGTCAAAATTTCTTGTACAACATCAAGGAAATTGAGAAGAAACGATTTTCTGCGCACAAAGTTGAGATAGCTATGTACGCAAGTTTCGGTCGTCCGGAACGTCTTAGTTACGTGTCAGTAAGTGAGATTTGCTGAAAATTCAGGTACAACATCAAGGAAATTGAGGAGAAACGGTTTGCTGCGCACAAAGTTGAGATAGCTATGTACGCAAGTTTCGGTCCTCCGGAACGTCTTAGTTACGTGTCAGTAAGTGAGATTACTTGTAAATTCTTGTACAACATCAAGGAAATTGAGGAGAAATGCTTTTCTGCACACAGAGTTGAGATAGCTACGTACGCAAGTTTCGGTCGTTCGGAGCGTCTTAGTTACGTGTCAGTAAGTGAGATTAATTGAAAATTCTTATACGACATCAAGGAAATTAAGGAGAAACGCTTTTCTGCGCACAGAGTTGAGATAGCTATGTATGCAAGTTTTGTTCGCTCGGAACGTCTTAGTTACGTGTCAGTAAGTGAGATTAGTCGAAATTTCTTGAACAACATCAATGAAATTGAGGAGAAACGGTTTTCTGCGCACAGAGTTGAGATAGCTATATACGCAAGTCTCGTTCGCACGGAACGTCTTAGTTACGTGTCAGTAAGTGAGATTATTTGAAAATTCTTATAAGACATTAAGGAAATTGAGGAGAAACGCTTTTCTGCGCACAGAGTTGAGATAGCTATGTACGCAAGTTTTGTTCGTTCGGAACATTTTAGTTACGTGTCAGTAAGTGAGATTTGCAGAAAATTCTGGTACAATATCAAGGAAATTGAGGAGAAACGCTTTTCTGCGCACAGAGTTGAGATAACTACGTACGCAATTTTCGGTAGTTCGGAACGTTTTAGTTACGTGTCAGTAAGTGAGATTAGTTCAAAATTCTTGTACAACATTAAGGAAATTGAGGAGAAACGGTTTACTGCGCACAGAGTTGAGATAGCTATGTACGCAAGTTTTGTTCGTTCAGAACATCTTAGTTACGTGTCAGTAAGTGAGATTAGTCGAAATTTCTTATACAACATCAAGGAAATTGTGAAGAAACGATTTTCTGCGCACAGAGTTGAGATAGCTATGTACGCAAGTTTCGGTCGTCCGGAACGTCTTAGTTACGTGTCAGTAAGTGAGATTTGCTGAAAATTCTGGTACAACATCAAGGAAATTGAGGAGAAACGCTTAGCTGCGCACAAAGTTGAGATAGATATGTACGCAAGTTTTGTTTGTTCGGAACATCTTAGTTACGTGTCAGTAAGTGAGATTAGTCGAAAATTCTTATACGACATCAAGGAAATTGAGGAGAAACGCTTTTCTGCGCACACAGTTGAGATAGATATGTACGCAAGTTTCGGTCGTCCGGAACGTCTTAGTTACGTGTCAGTAAGAGAGATTAGTCGAAATTTCTTGTACAACATCAAGGAAATTGAGAAGAAACGATTTTCTGCGCACAGAGTTGAGATAGCTACGTACGCAAGTTTCGGTCGCCGGAACGTCTTAGTTACGTGTCAGTAAGTGAGATTAATTGAAAATTCTTATACGACATCAAGGAAATTGAGGAGAAACGCTTTTCTGCGCACAGAGTTGAGATAGCTATGTACGCAAGTTTCGGTCGTCCGGAACGTCTTAGTTACGTGTCAGTAAGTGAGATTTGCTGAAAATTCTTGTACAACATCAAGGAAATTGTGGAGAAACGGTTTTCTGCGCACAGAGTTGAGATAGCTATGTACGCAAGATTTGTTCGCTCGGGACGTCTTTGTTACGTGTCAGTAAGTGAGATTAGTCGAAAATTCTTGTACGACATCAAGGAAATTGAGGAGAAACGGTTTTCTGCGCACAGAGTTGAGATAGCTATGTACCCAAGTTTCGGTCGTTCGGAACGTCTTAGTTACGTGTCAGTAAGTGAGATTAGTCGAAATTTCTTGTACAACATCAAGGAAATTGAGAAGAAACGATTTTCTGCGCACAGAGTTGAGATAGCTATGTACGCAAGTTTCGTTCGCTCGGAACGTCTTAGTTACGTGTCAGTAAGTGAGATTAGTCGAAATTTCTTGTACAACATCAAGGAAATTGAGGAGAAACGCTTTTCTGCACACAGAGTTGAGATAGTTACGTACGCAAGTTTTGGTAGTCCGGAACGTCTTAGTTACGTGTCAGTAAGTGAGATTTGCTGAAAATTCTGGTACAACATCAAGGAAATTGAGGAGAAACGCTTTTCTGCACACAGAGTTGAGATAGCTACGTACGCAAGTTTCAGTCGTTCGGAACGTCTTAGTTACGTGTCAGTTAGTGAGATTAGTCGAAATTTCTTATACGACATCAAAGAAATTGAGGAGATACGCTTTTCTGCGCACAGAGTTGAGATAGCTATGTACGCAAGTTTTGTTCGCTCGGAACGTCTTAGTTACGTGTCAGTAAGTGAGATTTGCAGAAAATTCTTATACGACATCAAGGAAATTGAGGAGAAACGCTTTTCTGCGCACAGAGTTGAGATAGCTACGTACGCAAGTGTCGATCGTTCGGAACGTCTTAGTTACGTGTCAGTAAGTGAGATTAGTTGAAAATTCTTGTACAACATTAAGGAAATTGAGCAGAAACGGTTTTCTGCGCACAGAGTTGAGATAGCTATGTACGCAAGTTTCCTTCGCTCGGAACGTCTTAGTTACGTGTCAGTAAGTGAGATTAGTCGAAATTTCTTGTACAACATTAAGGAAATTGAGCAGAAACGGTTTTCTGCGCACAGAGTTGAGATAGATATGTACGCAAGTTTCCTTCGCTCGGAACGTCATAGTTACGTGTCAGTAATTGAGATTAGTCGAAATTTCTTGTACAACATCAAAGAAATTGAGGAGATACGCTTTTCTGCGCACAGAGTTGAGATAGCTATGTACGCAAGTTTCCTTCGCTCGGAACGTCTTAGTTACGTGTCAGTAAGTGAGATTTGCTGAAAATTCTGGTACAACATCAAGGAAATTGAAGAGAAACGCTTTTCTGCACACAGAGTTGAGATAGCTACGTACGCAAGTTTCAGTCGTTCGGAACGTCTTAGTTACGTGTCAGTAAGTGAGATTAGTCGAAATTTCTTATACGACATCAAAGAAATTGAGGAGATACGCTTTTCTGCGCACAGAGTTGAGATAGCTATGTACGCAAGTTTTGTTCGCTCGGAACGTCTTAGTTACGTGTCAGTAAGTGAGATTAGTCGAAATTTCTTGTACAACATTAAGGAAATTGAGCAGAAACGGTTTTCTGCGCACAGAGTTGAGATAGCTATGTACGCAAGTTTCCTTCGCTCGGAACGTCTTAGTTACGTGTCAGTAATTGAGATTAGTCGAAATTTCTTGTACAACATAAGGGAAATTGAGAAGAAACGATTTTCTGCGCACAGAGTTGAGATAGCTATGTACGCAAGTTTCGTTCGCTCGGAACGTCTTAGTTACGTGTCAGTAAGTGAGATTAGTCGAAATTTCTTGTACAACATTAAGGAAATTGAGCAGAAACGGTTTTCTGCGCACAGAGTTGAGATAGCTATGTACGCAAGTTTCGTTCGCTCGGAACGTCTTAGTTACGTGTCAGTAAGTGAGATTAGTCGAAATTTCTTGTACAACATCAAGGAAATTGAGGAGAAACGCTTTTCTGCACACAGAGTTGAGATAGCTCCGTACGCAAGTTTCGGTCGTTTGGAACGTCTTAGTTACGTGTCAGTAAGTGAGATTAGTCGAAATTTCTTATACGACATTAAAGAAATTGAGGAGAAACGCTTTTCTGCGCACAGAGTTGAGATAGCTACGTACGCAAGTTTCGGTCGTCCGGAACGTCTTAGTTACGTGTCAGTAAGTGAGATTAGTTGAATATTCTTGTACAACATCAAGGAAATTGAGGAGAAACGCTTTTCTGCACACAGAGTTGAGATAGTTACGTACGCAAGTTTTGGTCGTCCGGAACGTCTTAGTTACGTGTCAGTAAGTGAGATTTGCTGAAAATTCTGGTACAACATCAAGGAAATTGAGGAGAAACGCTTTTCTGCACACAGAGTTGAGATAGCTACGTACGCAAGTTTCAGTCGTTCGGAACGTCTTAGTTACGTGTCAGTAAGTGAGATTAGTCGAAATTTCTTATACGACATCAAAGAAATTGAGGAGATACGCTTTTCTGCGCACAGAGTTGAGATAGCTATGTACGCAAGTTTTGTTCGCTTGGAACGTCTTAGTTACGTGTCAGTAAGTGAGATTTGCAGAAAATTCTTATACGATATCAAGGAAATTGAGGAGAAACGGTTTTCTGCGCACAGAGTTGAGATAGCTACGTACGCAAGTTTCGGTCGTTCGGAACGTCTTAGTTACGTGTCAGTAAGTGAGATTAGTCGAAATTTCTTGTACAACATCAAGGAAATTGAGGAGAAACGGTTTTCTGCGCACAGAGTTGAGATAGCTATTTACGCAAGTTTCGGTCGATCGGAACGTCTAGGTTACGTGTCAATAAGTGAGATTAGTCGAAATTTCTTGTACAACATCAAGGAAATTGAGGAGAAACGCTTTTCTGCACACAGAGTTGAGATAGTTACGTACGCAAGTTTTGGTCGTCCGGAACGTCTTAGTTACGTGTCAGTAAGTGAGATTTGCTGAAAATTCTGGTACAACATCAAGGAAATTGAGGAGAAACGCTTTTCTGCACACAGAGTTGAGATAGCTACGTACGCAAGTTTCAGTCGTTCGGAACGTCTTAGTTACGTGTCAGTAAGTGAGATTAGTCGAAATTTCTTATACGACATCAAAGAAATTGAGGAGATACGCTTTTCTGCGCACAGAGTTGAGATAGCTACGTACGCAAGTGTCGGTCGTTCGGAACGTCTTAGTTACGTGTCAGTAAGTGAGATTAGTTGAAAATTCTTGTACAACATTAAGGAAATTGAGCAGAAACGGTTTTCTGCGCACAGAGTTGAGATAGCTATGTACGCAAGTTTCCTTCGCTCGGAACGTCTTAGTTACGTGTCAGTAAGTGAGATTAGTCGAAATTTCTTGTACAACATTAAGGAAATTGAGCAGAAACGGTTTTCTGCGCACAGAGTTGAGATAGCTATGTACGCAAGTTTCCTTCGCTCGGAACGTCTTAGTTACGTGTCAGTAATTGAGATTAGTCGAAATTTCTTGTACAACATCAAGGAAATTGAGAAGAAACGATTTTCTGCGCACAGAGTTGAGATAGCTATGTACGCAAGTTTCGTTCGCTCGGAACGTCTTAGTTACGTGTCAGTAAGTGAGATTAGTCGAAATTTCTTGTACAACATCAAGGAAATTGAGGAGAAACGCTTTTCTGCACACAGAGTTGAGATAGTTACGTACGCAAGTTTTGGTAGTCCGGAACGTCTTAGTTACGTGTCAGTAAGTGAGATTTGCTGAAAATTCTGGTACAACATCAAGGAAATTGAGGAGAAACGCTTTTCTGCACACAGAGTTGAGATAGCTACGTACGCAAGTTTCAGTCGTTCGGAACGTCTTAGTTACGTGTCAGTTAGTGAGATTAGTCGAAATTTCTTATACGACATCAAAGAAATTGAGGAGATACGCTTTTCTGCGCACAGAGTTGAGATAGCTATGTACGCAAGTTTTGTTCGCTCGGAACGTCTTAGTTACGTGTCAGTAAGTGAGATTTGCAGAAAATTCTTATACGACATCAAGGAAATTGAGGAGAAACGCTTTTCTGCGCACAGAGTTGAGATAGCTACGTACGCAAGTGTCGGTCGTTCGGAACGTCTTAGTTACGTGTCAGTAAGTGAGATTAGTTGAAAATTCTTGTACAACATTAAGGAAATTGAGGAGAAACGCTTTTCTGCGCACAGAGTTGAGATAGCTACGTACGCAAGTTTCGGTCGTTCGGAACGTCTTAGTTACGTGTCAGTAAGTGAGATTAGTCGAAATTTCTTATACGATATCAAAGAAATTGAGAAGATACGCTTTTCTGCGCACAGAGTTGTGATAGCTATGTACGCAAGTTTCGGTCGTTCGGAACGTCTTAGTTACGTGTCAGTAAGTGAGGTTAGTCGAAATTTCTTGTACGACATCAAGGAAATTGAGGAGAAACGCTTTTCTACGCACCGAGTTGAGATAGCTATGTACGCAAGTTTCGGTCGTACGGAACGTCATAGTTACGTGTCAGTAAGTGAGATTAGTTGAAAATTCTGGTACAACATCAAGGAAATTGAGGAGAAACGCTTTTCTGCGCACAGAGTTAAGATATCTACGTACGCAAGTTTCGGCCGTTCGGAATTTCTTAGTTACGTGTCAGTAAGTGAGATTAGTCGAAAATGCATATACGACATCAAGGAAATTGAGGAGGAACGCTTTTCTGCGCACATAGTTGAGATAGCTATGTACGCACGTTTCGGTCGTTCGGAACGTCTTAGTTACGTGTCAGTAAGTGAGATTAGTCAAAATTTCTTATACGACATCAAAGAAATTGAGGAGATTCGCTTTTCTGCGCACAGAGTTGAGATAGCTATGTACGCAAGTTTCGGTCGTTCGGAACGTCTTAGTTACGTGTCAGTAAGTGAGATTAGTCGAAATTTCTTATACGACATCAAGGAAATTGAGGAGAAACGGTTTTCTGCGCACAGAGTTGAGATAGCTATGTACGCAAGTTTTGTTCGTTCGGAACATCTTAGATACGTGTCAGTAAGTGAGATTAGTCGAAATTTCTTGTACATCATCAAGGAAATTGAGAAGAAACGATTTTCTGCGCACAGAGTTGAGATAGCTATGTACGCAAGTTTCGGTCGTCCGGAACGTCTTAGTTACGTGTCAGTAAGTGAGATTTGCTGAAAATTCTGGTACAACATCAAGGAAATTGAGGTGAAACGCTTAGCTGCGCACAAAGTTGAGATAGCTATGTACGCAAGTTTTGTTCGTTCGGAACATCTTAGTTACGTGTCAGTAAGTGAGATTAGTCGAAATTTCTTAAACGACATCAAGGAAATTGAGGAGAAACGGTTTTCTGCGCACAGAGTTGAGATAGCTATGTACGCAAATTTCATTCGCACGGAACGTCTTCGTTACGTGTCAGTAAGTGAGATAAGTCGAAATTTCTTGTACGACATCATGGAAATTGAGGAGAAATGCTTTTCTGCGCACAAAGTTGAGATAGCTATGTACGCAAGTTTTGTTCGTTCGGAACGTCTTAGTTACGTGTCAGTAAGTGAGATTTGCAGAAAATTCTGGTACAATATCAAGGAAATTGAGGAGAAACGCTTTTCTCCACACAGAGTTGAGATAGCTATGTACGCAAGCTTCGTTCTCTTGGAACGTCTTAGTTATGTGTCAGTAAGTGAGATTTGCAGAAAATTCTTATACGACATCAAGGAAATTGAGGAGAAACGCTTTTCTGCTCACAGAGTTGAGATAGCTACGTACGCAAGTTTCGGTCGTTCGGAACGTCTTAGTGACGTGTCAGTAAGTGAAATTAGTCGAAATTTCTTGTACAACATCAAGGAAATTGAGGAGAAACGGTTTTCTGCGCACAGAGTTGAGATAGCTATTTACGCAAGTTTCGGTCGATCGGAACGTCTAGGTTACGTATCAATAAGTGAGATTAGTCGAAATTTCTTGTACAACATCAAGGAAATTGAGGAGAAACGCTTTTCTGCACACAGAGTTGAGATAGTTACGTACGCAAGTTTCGGTCGTCCGGAACGTCTTAGTTACGTGTCAGTAAGTGAGATTTGCTGAAAATTCTGGTACATCAAGGAAATTGAGGAGAAACGCTTTTCTGCACACAGAGTTGAGATAGCTACGTATGCAAGTTTCGGTCGTTCGGAACGTCTTAGTTACGTGTCAGTAAGTGAGATTAATTGAAAATTCTTGTATGACATCAATGAAATTGAGGAGAAACGCTTTTCTGCGCACAGAGTTGAGATAGCTATGTACGCAAGTTTTGTTCGCTTGGTACGTCTTAGTTACGTGTGTCACGTCTCAGTATTCGAGGTTAATAAAAAAAAGGAAATTATATTACTGATGTTAAGTAACTCTCTAGAACGCGACTATATTGTTTAAGTAGTTATTAAATTGAATTACTTCTTTTACTGGTAAGTATATTTATGGAAAAGATATTGTTTTTGGGTCACTCTGCATTTCACCGAGTCTACCCGGGACCAGAAGATGTCAACTTGTCATTCAATATTCAGTGGTACCTTAACTTACCAGATTTTACGTATTGAATATATATGTATATAGTAGAGCGACTGCCTATGTAGCACGCTGAATTCCCTTCTATCTAGCAGTCCTCCAAAGATTTCGGCTGTCGTGCGATGAGTGACGGTCGATCAAGGAAGTTGGAACAACCGGTCGTCGAATAAATTGCAATGAGTAATATAAAATATTCTTTATTGTAGCTCGACGTTAAATTAACAATATTACAGTCGTAAGACTTGCGACTGGTAAACTCACTATTCAATAATGTAGTATGTATAAGAGTCTCGAAGACTTGTACTGGAATTTGTCGACGCAAACGAGATTTGAAATACGCCGGATTATTAACTGCTAAACGCCACGGCAACGGAGTCAGAGAACGAAATGTAGTACGAGAGTTAGTAATGTGTTAACCGTATGAGCGTCGAATTAATAATGCTGGATGTCGGACCTGCACTGAGCTCCTCCGGTCTTCGGGTGTTGGTGGGAGAGATGCTACAGTGGGATCGCCTCTTGTAGATGGTGGGATATTCTTCCTATGCTTCGCCTAAGACTTCCCGATGTTGGTGGGAGACCCATGGGCGGGAGCAATGGCAAGTGGAAGAGTCGCTGGTAGGGATCTCTGTGCGAGAAGGACAGCTATATCGTTCTCTCGCAACATTCCAACTTGTTTGTCCGGCCTAATCTTATCGAGCGGGCGGATAAGAATATCGATCGACGGCCGGTCCGCATACCATGCACGGTTTAAAACTCTTATAAAACTCTTATGAATAAAATATTATTTCTTATACTTCTAATTTCGCATTATGAATAATAAAACGCTATGTTACATAGGATGCGTAGCATAAAATGCATAAATGTGTATAAAGATTATTAATATAATATAGTATGAAGATTATTAATATAATATAATGTTATATGCATAATATAATATTAAGATGTGCATATAAATGTGCGTGTACTTAAATTATTATATTAAAGCGTTACATTTGCATTTAAATGTTTCATTCTTTTTCGCTCGTATTTCTCAATTGAATTTAATGCTTTTAAAGTTAGATCTCTTATATGCTCATATATATATATATATATATATATATATATAATATTTATTACAGTAGCGTCTGAATTGTCTGTCCGATTGTACAATGCAAATATAAGGTTTTAGTTATCCCTATAGTTTATTCATATGGTAGTTATTTTTGTGTCACCCGCTGGCGCGTTCGAGCGTTGGCTATATACGGGGTGACTCTAGAGTATGAATACTATTTTATAAGTTAGAAGTTAGCGTTGAACGAATAATTTTCGAGGGCTCTTTACTTCTTTCACCTCCTATGGGTGAGTTAACAATAAATATATTGTTTAAATAAATTTTGACGTGCGGCTATGACGTCACACCACCCCCCTTAGTTTAAATTTCAGAATAACAAGTTATGAAGAAATTTATTCGTCCAATCTGTCTCGTAGATCTCTAAATGTGTATACCATAGGTATAGTAGGCGGTTCCGCGTTTTCTGCTGGCGCATTCGGTACTGTGTCTGTATCTATGTGTTCCGGTGGATTTTCGGGAATTACGTGTGGTTGCGGTTGCGGTCTATTCGCTAAATACAATAATAAATGTGTAAAGGAGCTCCAAATGGCTCCAAGTAAGTGTAAGCTGCAGCCATAAGCTGCGTGTAGCGCGTAGCCATGTATCAGCGTGTCAAATACTATTTTTATTACTCTTATAATTATAAATATTCCGAATATACCGGCGGTCGCCGCACCAAATGTTGTAAAACCGTTCCATATTTTAGTTAGCGTATTGTTATAAATTTTATTCAGCGCACCTTCGTCTAATAAATTTTGCAACGAAACGGTATCGGATTGTATAGTTTGACCCGTAAAGCCTCGAGCGATGGTGTGCAAAACCGCGTTCTTTTCCGCGGGGAACATAATATGGTCTCTTAATTCGTCAAGGTCTTGTTGGGAGTAAATGCCACTAGTGGCCAGTGATTTTGGAGCAAGGTATTTCCAAGAGAGTTTCGTTAACGGTTTGATTTCATGAGGAGAATTTATCATGGAAGGAGTAGGGTTAAATTGTAGCCAAGTTCCTTCGATGTTATATATTATTGGGAGTAAAGGATTACAATCTCTGAGTGTACTGTGTTTTATGACGATATGTGATTTTGGTGTCATGTATAACGAAGCGTTCCGAAACATAATGGGCAACTCTGCATGGCACGTATTCGTTTTTCGTAATGTAACCTCTATAGGTATACATTTAACTATGTGAATTCCCTCTCCGGCTGTGACTGCCATGTAACCTGGAGCCTTCATCACCCGGTAGGCGAATTCGTCTGGTAAAACAGCAGCAAGAGATAGGGTATTTTGTATAACCTGTTTCTCTAGTTCGCATTTTTGCATAATTATATCCTTGTATAAAGAGGTAATCTGGTTCCTCATATACTTTTCAACGTATACAAATTTTGAATTTGCGTACGTGAATAAATCTAGGTTCGTTACAGAGGTTTTTGATCTTACTTTGAAAATATTTCCTTTTTGTGTTTCAAAAATGAACAGTTTCGGGTGTTCTGTGCCATACAGTGTATAACCGCATATTGTATGCCTTCGTGTTAGTGTCAGTGCAAAAGTGATGTCTTGGGATTCTAGTGTGAATATTGTGGTATTTTGGTGATCTAATATGCCTTGAAATTTAGTAGAGGTGCCTTCGTATAAGACGTCATATGCTTCAAACCCGCAAGCGGTATTGGGTATTCCTTCCCAAAAAGTGTAACCATCGTCCGAGTCTATACAGGATTCGTCCGATAGTTCACAAACAGTTCCGGATTTTAACATTACTTTTCCTGCGTTTAACTTTACTGGCACGTATGAGTCTTTTAGAGAAATTTTTACAGTCGCTTGGACTATCACGTCATCCCATGTGCCGTAATAGTCCGAGTATTGGATACCTTTACAGGTTCCATCTACGTTTACCTTACCCGCGAGTGTGACGCTTCTATAATACGTGTGATTTGATTTAAGTCCGTCAATAATTTCTGCGGTTCCTATTTTTAAGAGGCCCTCTTTATGCATTTGAATGCATCTAGCGCGAGATGTTTCCTGCAAGTAACTCGCGTAACCGTTATGAACGGCTGAGATATGCGAGTGCATTCCGCAGTGAGATATGGTTCTTAAGATTTCTATTTTACATTGCGTTATATGTGTCTGCGCATAACTGGATAATTGCAATAGCTGTATGTATGTATTTACGGTCGCAGGTGTTTCGATTTCGATGTCACATTCGCCTGATCGTAGCAAGGACACAGTGGTCACATTCAAATAAGCTCCTCCGCAATCGTACGCTATGATCGCCGATGTGCCAGAGATCAATGTGGTAAGTATCAAAACGTGGAAACCCTTAAAAATAGAAATACAATATTTGAGTATAAATGCGCAAATAATACATTTTGTTCGTGTTGTTTTATGTTACAAGACGTGTCAAGTATGTGTATATGTGTTGTTAGAACAAAGATTTTTAATACTAATATGAGAATAATATGAAAATATCTTAAAGTTACTGGATCCGGGGGTCCAGGCCGCGCTCACAAAATTTCTCTTCCTTGCGTTTTCCTTCATTCCGGATCTATAAAATATGTGCCTTTGCACAATTTTAGTTTATTCACGTGAACTACGCGTGGTTTTCCACGGAAGTCTATTCTCGCGTTGTTCATTGGTAATAATTCTAAAATTCTATATGGCCCAGTATATTGATCATCTAGCTTTCCCTTTGTGGGCTCCTTTAATAAATAAACTTTATCGTTAGCTTTAAAATTTTGAATATTGATTTTTCTATCATAATATGTTTTACTCTTTTCTTTTGATTGTATCAAGTTTTGTTTTGCTAGACCCTGTGAGTTTTTCAAAGTTTCAAAAAGGTTAGTGAGATAATCCTGATAAGGCTGTTCAGTGATGTCCTCGGGAACTACGGAGGAAGATGGAGTTCTGGGAAGATGTCCAAAAATTAGGGAATAAGGAGTATAGCTGGTTCCTTCGTGGACTGATGTATTGTAAGCAAACATGGCAGGCTTAATGTGCTCGTCCCATTCCTCATTCCGGTTGGTGTACATCTTCAAGTATTCTGTCAATACGTGATGTGAGCGTTCAATTGAACCATTTGATTGCGGGTAGTAAGCTGTCGTACGGCATTGCTTTATTTTAAAGTAGCTAGCTATTGTTTTCATCAGAGAAGTAAAAAAGGTCGGAGCTTGGTCCGTTAATAATGCTCTTGGTGCTCCATATATGCATATGAAATCTTTTATAAAGGCGTTAGCTATTGAGAAGGAGTCTGCTGTTTCCATAGGGATGGCAACTGAATATTTCGTTAAAAGGTCTTGTATAGTTAAAATATAAGAATTGTTTCGGCTCGTTACTGGCAATGGTCCTACTACGTCTATAGATACTTTATCAAATGCAGTTCCTGGGGTGTCAGTGATCATCATGGGTTGTTTCGTTTTTACTCTTGTTAATTTCTTGATTTGGCAATTCCTGCAATTCTTTATGTAATCTTGTATGTCTTTCTTCATTGTGGGCCAATAGTAGTTTTGTCTAATTCGATGGTAAGTTTTATTCACACCTTTGTGTCCTCCAATCTTCGTAGCATGTTTTTCATAGATGATGTTAGCTCTCTCTTCTAGGCCAGGACATCTTATTAAAGATTTGCAAACTGTTACTATTATTGGTAAGTCTGAAAGGAATCTTTTTAAATTTTTATATACAAAAATCCATGGAACTGTATCGTATAGGTCGTGTTGCGCTATACTGATGGTTTTTAGATTTAGTTCTGTTATGGCATCTCTCAACGATTTTATTCCGTCTATAATGTCATTGTGTTCTATCTGCACTCTTTCATTTTGTTTAATAGGGATGTTTATTAAATATTTCCCGCTATTCAAATTCGTTATTTTTACTCTTGTGAAAGTTAAGTCTTTGTACGTGGGAAGTTTATTTTCTGCTGAATAATCCTTTGCGCCCTTATCGTAGGGATGTCCTTGGAGTGTGGTAAAAACAACATGGTTATCCTTTCGGGAAAGCAGTGAATCTCGCGTTTCATTAATTTTAAAATCGTTCTCTTCACCTGAAGAGCGAGGTTGTGGAGATGCAGATTCATCACTCTCGCTCTCGTTTTCTGGATCTTCTTCCGACGTCTCTGAATTGCTTTGGTCGAACTCTTGCTCTCGTTTGTCTAGATCTTCGTTTAGATTTTCAGGGAAGAAAATTTGGGATGGGATTTTTGTGGTTACCGGTGGAGTTAATAAAGCATTGTCGTTTAAGTCTCTGATAATTGTTTGTTGTTGGTTAACAGGATTTAATGTGTGGTTAGTATCATTAGAAGAGAAAGTGATTGACGGTCTAGACTGTTGCGTAGCTGTCTGGTATGAGAAAAGGGATTCGTTTGAATTATCGTCTGGCTCTACTAGGGGGAGTATGGAAACGTCAGGAATAGGTGGATTTCTAGAAAGTGCATCTGCTACTACGTTAGTCTTTCCTGTTTTATATTGTATTTCATATTCGTACTCTGATAATTTTAGTCTCCATTTCCACAATCGGGAGCTGGGATCCTTGACCGAATGTAGCCAAACTAGTGGTTTATGATCTGTGAGGATTGTAAATTTCCTGCCGTATAAATAATGCCGGAAGTATGTCACACAGTAGACTACGGCTAGGCACTCTTTTTCTATGGTGGAATATCTTCCTTCCGCTTCATTCAAAGTCCTAGAAATATATGAAATAGGTAAGTCTTTCCCTATCTGTCCTTGGCTCAGCACGCCTCCTATAGCGTATCCACTGGCGTCGGTAGTTAATAAGAATGGCTCTCTAAAGTTCGGATATTGCAAAACGGGTTCTTTTAATAATTCATGCGTTAGTTCGTCAAATGCTGCTTCTTGCGACGGTGTCCATACAAAAGGCTTATCTTTCTTTAATAAATCCGTGAGAGGTTTTGCGATTTTTGAAAAGTCCCTAACGAATCGGCGGTAGTATCCCACAAGACCCAAGAATTGCTTAATGTTTTTATGATTTCTTGGTTTTGGAAAATGTTGGACTGCGATAATCTTATTTGGATCTGGTTTTACTCCATCTGATCCGATAATATGTCCTAAATAAACTACTTCGTGCCTTAAAAATTGGCATTTGTCGGGCTGTAATTGCAGATTTGCTTCTCTTAGTCTTTGCATTAACTCCTTAATTTTTATATCGTGTTCTTCCAGAGATCTTGCATAAACAACTATGTCGTCCAGGTAAACGAATAGTTCGTTTCCTTGCAATCCGGTGAGGACGTTGTCCATCAACCGTTGGAATGTTGCGGGTGCATTTTTCAGACCGAAAGGCATCCGCTGGTACTCGTAATGTCCATACGGTGTGGAGAAAGCTGTCTTCTCTTTATCCTCTGGGGCCATAGGAATCTGGTGAAATCCCTGTGCGAGGTCAAAAATGGAGAAGTATTTTGCACTACCCAACTGGTCTAATATTTCTACTATATTAGGCAGTGGGTACGCATCTCCTATCGTTTTTTCATTCAGCTTTCGGAAGTCTATTACCATCCTCCATTTCTTTTGTCCATCGGCCGTTGATTTCTTGGGGACGATCCATAGAGGAGCGTTATACGGTGATGCTGAAGGCGTTATTATTTCATCCTTCAAAAGTTTTGTTACCTGCCTGTCTATCTCCTCCTTGTGAACAGGCGGGTACCTATACTGCTTCACATGTATCGGTAGATTGTCTGTAGTTGGAATAGCATGTTTAACCGCGGGGGTGAACTTGAGTCTTTCTCCCGGAAGATGGAAACAATCTCCGTATTCTTTAAGTATTGCATCAACGTGGTCTTTTTCTTCTTCGTTCAAATATTCAGTATTTATGATGGGTTTAAGTCGTTCCATACGACTGAGAGATACAGGGGATGCTGTAAGCAGATTAGTTGTATCTTTAAATCTAGAAAATGCTGGCTGCGCAGCTTGTTCAATGAAGGGACCTTCTTGGTCTTGTGAAACTGGAAGAGTATGAATCAAGGTTGATTTAGAAGATTTCCCGTCTTCGGATAGCTCTTCTTGGCTCCTGAATTTAGTAGACGAAGATTTCCCATTATCGGCGAGCTCTTCGTTGCTCATAAAAGACTCCATAGGATCCCTGGAAGCGGGAGGATGAGTGGAGTTAGTAAAACTTGATTCAGCGGAATTAGTAATAGAGAGCTTGTTTAAGCTCGTAGAATTAGTATTCTCAGAATATAGAAGATCCTCATGTCCTATTGACCCTGGAAGCGTGTCAATAGAGTGTTTGAGGCACGAAGATGCAGGCGTTGCATCTTGTGTAGTTGCAAGACTTTTATAGTCGTTTGAAATGAAAGATTTCCCCGGTTGGGCGAGCTCTTCTGGGCTTATGGTTTTAGTATTTTCAAAATATAGAAGATCCTCATGTCCTATTGACCCTGGGAGCGTGTCAATAGAGTGTTTGAGGCTCGAAGATGCTGGTAAAGCATCTTGAGTAATGGTAAGACCTTCGTGGTCTTTTGGAACGGAAGATTTCCCATCATTGGCTAGCTCTTCTGGGCTTATGGATTTTGTAGATGAAGATTTCCCATTATCGGCGAGCTCTTCATTGCTCATAGGATTCACGAAAATGGAAGAATTCAGCGAAGTTATGTGCTCCTCGGAGTCACTGGGTATAAGATAATCCTCAAGAGGCATGGGATAGACTTCTATGGTGTAGTTCTGCTCTGTTAAATTATAAGCTTTGATATGCCCCTTCCCTCGGGAATTCTTAACAAGAGCTTCACCCAGAAATAATCCCTTTGTTGGCTCGTTTCGAGGAATATAACCTTCCCTTTTCTCCGGGTTTGTTATGTTGAACGCAATGTCCACGATAGTGCGCGAGGGCACCATAATCTTTTCTTTTTTGTAAAACGGTACCTGTATGCTATCAAAGGTAAGACATTCTTGTTGGTAATCGATGATAGCATTATTATCTTTCAAAAAACTGGCACCTATTATGCCGTCAGCAGGTATACCGAAATTGTCTCTGACGACATAAAATTTTGTTTCCTTTCCCATAATTTCAAATACCACCGAACCCAATGTCCTTATTGGCTTCTCGGAAATGCCCTTTAATCTCAGTGTGTCTTTTGAGTTTACGGGGGTATTCTTCAATATTTTTGTTTTAACTAAATTTACGGAGGATCCCGAGTCTATCATAAAAAAGCAGTATCCTTTAAAGTTTTTGCAAGTGAGGGCGATCCTTGGTTGACACGTGTTGGGTCCTAGGTTCGCCATTCCAATACTGGCTTTTTCATTTAGGGGTTCCTCGTTCACTGGTCTGATGACCGACGCTGGGTCATCGTATTCCTTTAATGGAATTTTAGAAAAATTGGAGCCTTGATTTTTATCGTTAGTGTTCAAGTTTGGCTCGTTGATGGCTCCGCTTGTATCGTTATGGGATGCGCGGTCGCTTGGGCCGGTTCCTTGGTCGCGCTTACCGTCGGGCGGCCCTCCGCGTTTCCCGACGCTTGCGTCGCGTTTCGATACGCTAATCTCCGACATTCAGTAGCCTTGTGTCCGGGATATTTGCAATAATTGCATACGATAGGGGAGTTCGGTCCTGGCTGTCCCGGTATCAAGGGTCTAATCCATGGTCGCGGAGCAAAATTGTTATGAGGGTTTTTTAATATTGATTTAGGTTGTTCTATGTCGGGAGGTCTTGGGTTATTTATATCTGATCGCGTAACAGGGAATTGTCGAGGAGTAAACTGTCTTTCGCGCTGTTTTTCTATTTCCAAATTCTTCGTAATTTTGACAGCCCATTCAATTGCTTCATCTAGGGTGCCTATGTTTCGGTGTTCCATTCGCGTGATCACGTTAGAGGGTAATCCATTTACGAAGGCTTCTAAGACCTCTCCTTCGACTTCGTTATTAAATAAACGAGGGTTATTAATGCCCTGTCGTCTGTTTCCGTCTAATATGGCGAGTTTCAAATCTTTAATTCTACCCGCGTACTTCAAGACAGTCTCGTTTGGCATTTTGTATGCGTTGGCTAATTCTCCGCGGTATTGTGCTACGGATTTATTTGGAGCGAAAATATTTTTTAATTTGTCTAATAAATCTATGACGCGCGTATATATGTTTCCTTCAATGACTTGATACGCGTCGCCTTCAATTTTGTTAATAATAAATTGTACGAGTTGTGGCTCTTGTACAGATGGTAGTAAATCGCGGGCACGTTCGCATGCTCGGGCGAACTGGAAGATCGAAATTTTATAACCGTTAAACGGGGGAATATTTGCAACGACATCTTTTATTTTTAGGGTCGGCATGATTACAGGAGGTTCTTCCGGTTCCGGCGGGTTGGCGAATTCATCGTATGCGGACGCGGCGCGGGAAGCTTCATTCACGCGCTGTTCGAGATTGCTTACTTGCTCCGGTAATCTGCGTAATTGTGATAATTCTGTTTGGATTTTTGAAAGGACGTCGAATAACGAATTTGCATCTATTGACTCGTTAGGGCGTTTGGCTGTTTCTTCCCGTTCTTTAAGCGACATTTTCGAATGCGATTGTTTTTCACGGTCTTCTACGTATTTTTGTTTCTTTTCGATTTCCGGGTCGACGCTTACTGTACCGTGCGATCTTGTAAATTGGGCCATAACTCGGTATACGCGATTTTAAAATAGTTATCGGCTCTAATCGTTCTTAGCACAACAATTGTAAAAGTAGTAACTTTAATAATGTGAAAATTTATAGTAATACGTACGGTTAACTAGCATATAAAATGCTATGGTTCTTTAATCCTGTAAGAATGTGATATAGTGCAATAAAATAAAGACAGTGTGATAAATTAGTACATAGATAATAACAAAAATTATATAGTGGTTAAACAAAATTGTAAGAATATAATAGCAGTATAATAAAAGAAATATGTATATGTGCATGTAATACTATGATAATAAAACAAGAATGTTTTTATGGATTTTCCCTTTTTTTTCAAGTTACTTTATAATTCTCGTAGCAAATTGTAAATAGAAAGCTCAAGCAAATGATAAATATAATGACAAAGCTAATAATTGTAGTATATATATTTTGCAATAATAAAGATTCTCAAGTGAGGAATATATATATATATATATTTTCTTATTCATTCAAAGTTCTTCTTCATATGCCTCTATTGTTAAAATTGTAGTATCTTCATCAAGCGTTACTTCAGGCAAGTCTTCTTGAAATTCAGTAAATCTTAAAAAACATTCAAAGCATTCATTCCCGATTCTAGAGACAGTTAGCCTTTTTCGACATTCGTCGCAATAGTGGCTGGTGAGAATTCCGTTAATTATCAAGGTATGTCTAAAAACTTTACGCCAATTTGGTTTTTCAGACAGATCTATTCTTTCACAACACTCTTGACAAAGTGTAGTTCCAACCCTTTGTTTAATATATACTGTCGTTTTTTGGCAAAAATAAACTTGTCTCGTTATTGGGGGTGGGGTTGGTACTTCGTAAATCGGCGTAAGGAGTTTCGAGAATCTATGTGGGCACATGAATATTTTATCTTGTAAGCAACAATAGAATAGCAATATGAAGCGAACAATATATATATATATATGTCTGTAAATAAGCTATGCAGTAAAATATAAGAATATTCTGAAAATAAGACAATGTGATTATAGGGTAAGGTATAATAAAACACACAAAATAGTATAATATGAAACAATAATGATGCTTTTTATTCGTCGCTGGCGCTAACGTTTGAAATTTGAGTCTGTGCGTAAAATTCGCGACGCGGGTCGTTCTCCGGAATTTCTGGATATGGCAACGGAGACTGTTTGACCGTGATCGGAATTAATTTGTAAACAAAGGTTCTTTTCTCAGTTAGCCGTTCGCGACATAGGGCACTCGAATTGTCTGTAATATTTAACTCGTCGGAACAATTCGCTGCTTCTCTAAATTGCGCTCTCAATAGGCGTCGGAGCTGGTATTTCTTTCCTGCGCGACGCGTTTTTGGCATGTCTTAAGGATTCAACTTTAGTTTCGTGTAGCGACTCTCTGAGGCTCTTATTTTACCCACATAACGATATCCGTCATCCTATTCCAATCTCAGTGTGCGGAATCCTGCCTCACCAAAGAGAAGGAACAAGAAAGAGCGTGCGGAATCCTGCCTCACCACTCTCCGTTTATCGTATGTACACAAAAAGCTTAAAGCAACGACGAGCGACTTATCCGCCCAGAGCCGTCGCTTCGAGTTTGCGGCACTTCGAAGAGTCAACTTCCACTTTTACTAAAATCGATCACTTCTCTACTGCGTGGCGTGTCTTATTGGCTTTATAAAAATATTTAAACACTGATGTCTGTGTTACATTCGCGTTCTCAAAGTGCGGAATCCTGCCTCACCGAAGAGAACGCTCCTGTTACGAGTGACGAGCGGCGTATATACCAGCTACCAGGACACTGTCACAGAACCAGGTATTGTTCAATAATTCTTTCGTAGTGATGAGCGAAATATATTCGCTCTAACTCACAACGTCAGAATGTCGTTATGCCGTCTTAATATTGCAATCGAAGCACACGCAGTCGAGAATAATCACAAAATTCTAACAGCGTTAATGGAAATAAAATCTAACACGAATATGACGTGTAAATTAAATGATTTGGCAAAAATCTAAATAACGCGGTGTATAATAATCGAATAAAATTATAACAGCACTGTAACTCGCGAAATAACTCAAGAAGATCTGAATGGTATTAACCGAGACTCAAATTGAACGTTATATCGCGCACAATTCACTTCCTGAAAATAAAGTATGATTATTAACACACAAAAAGATGACAAGTTGGCTTCTGCGATCCCACCGCTGCCACCAAATTTTCAATATGTCACGTCTCAGTATTCGAGGTTAATAAAAAAAAGAGGAAATTATATTACTGATGTTAAGTAACTCTCTAGAACGCGACTATATTGTTTAAGTAGTTATTAAATTGAATTACTTCTTTTACTGGTAAGTATATTTATGGAAAAGATATTGTTTTTGGGTCACTCTGCATTTCACCGAGTCTACCCGGGACCAGAAGATGTCAACTTGTCATTCAATATTCAGTGGTACCTTAACTTACCAGATTTTACGTATTGAATATATATGTATATAGTAGAGCGACTGCCTATGTAGCACGCTGAATTCCCTTCTATCTAGCAGTCCTCCAAAGATTTCGGCTGTCGTGCGATGAGTGACGGTCGATCAAGGAAGTTGGAACAACCGGTCGTCGAATAAATTGCAATGAGTAATATAAAATATTCTTTATTGTAGCTCGACGTTAAATTAACAATATTACAGTCGTAAGACTTGCGACTGGTAAACTCACTATTCAATAATGTAGTATGTATAAGAGTCTCGAAGACTTGTACTGGAATTTGTCGACGCAAACGAGATTTGAAATACGCCGGATTATTAACTGCTAAACGCCACGGCAACGGAGTCAGAGAACGAAATGTAGTACGAGAGTTAGTAATGTGTTAACCGTATGAGCGTCGAATTAATAATGCTGGATGTCGGACCTGCACTGAGCTCCTCCGGTCTTCGGGTGTTGGTGGGAGAGATGCTACAGTGGGATCGCCTCTTGTAGATGGTGGGATATTCTTCCTATGCTTCGCCTAAGACTTCCCGATGTTGGTGGGAGACCCATGGGCGGGAGCAATGGCAAGTGGAAGAGTCGCTGGTAGGGATCTCTGTGCGAGAAGGACAGCTATATCGTTCTCTCGCAACATTCCAACTTGTTTGTCCGGCCTAATCTTATCGAGCGGGCGGATAAGAATATCGATCGACGGCCGGTCCGCATACCATGCACGGTTTAAAACTCTTATAAAACTCTTATGAATAAAATATTATTTCTTATACTTCTAATTTCGCATTATGAATAATAAAACGCTATGTTACATAGGATGCGTAGCATAAAATGCATAAATGTGTATAAAGATTATTAATATAATATAGTATGAAGATTATTAATATAATATAATGTTATATGCATAATATAATATTAAGATGTGCATATAAATGTGCGTGTACTTAAATTATTATATTAAAGCGTTACATTTGCATTTAAATGTTTCATTCTTTTTCGCTCGTATTTCTCAATTGAATTTAATGCTTTTAAAGTTAGATCTCTTATATGCTCATATATATATATATATATATATATATATATATAATATTTATTACAGTAGCGTCTGAATTGTCTGTCCGATTGTACAATGCAAATATAAGGTTTTAGTTATCCCTATAGTTTATTCATATGGTAGTTATTTTTGTGTCACCCGCTGGCGCGTTCGAGCGTTGGCTATATACGGGGTGACTCTAGAGTATGAATACTATTTTATAAGTTAGAAGTTAGCGTTGAACGAATAATTTTCGAGGGCTCTTTACTTCTTTCACCTCCTATGGGTGAGTTAACAATAAATATATTGTTTAAATAAATTTTGACGTGCGGCTATGACGTCACAATAGCTATCTCAACTCTGTGCGCAGAAAACCGTTTCTTCTCAATTTCCTTGATGTTGTAAAAGAAAATTCAACTAATCTCACTTACTGACACGTAACTAAGACGTTCCGGACGACCGAAACTTGCGTACATAGCTATCTCAACTCTGTGCGCAGAAAAGCGTTTCTCCTCAATTTCCTTGATGTTGTACCAGAATTTTCTGCAAATCTCACTTACTGACACGTAACTAAGACGTTCCGGACGACCGAAACTTGCGTACATAGCTATCTCAACTCTGTGCGCAGAAAATCGTTTCTCCTCAATTTCCTTGATGTTGTACAGGAATTTTCAACTAATCTCACTTACTGACACGTAACTAAGACGTTCCGAGCTAACGAAACTTGCGTACATAGCTATCTCAACTCTGTGCGCAGAAAACCGTTTCTTCTCAATTTCCTTGATGTTGTACAAGAATTTTCAACTAATCTCACTTACTGACACGTATTTAAGACGTTCCGGACGACCGAAACTTGCGTACATAGCTATCTCAACTCTGTGCGCAGAAAACCGTTTCTTCTCAATTTCCTTGATTTTGTACTAGAATTTTCAATTAATCTCACATACTGACACGTAACTAAGACGTTCCGGACGACCGAAACTTGCGTACATAGCTATCTCAACTCTGTGCGCAGAAAACCGTTTCTTCTCAATTTCCTTGATGTTGTACAAGAAAATTCAACTAATCTCACTTACTGACACGTAACTAAGACGTTCCGGACGACCGAAACTTGCGTACATAGCTATCTCAACTCTGTGCGCAGAAAAGCGTTTCTCCTCAATTTCCTTGATGTTGTACCAGAATATTCTGCAAATCTCACTTACTGACACGTAACTAAGACGTTCCGGACGACCGAAACTTGCGTACATAGCTATCTCAACTCTGTGCGCAGAAAATCGTTTATTCTCAATTTCCTTGATGTTGTACAAGAATTTTCCACTAATCTCACTTACTGACACGTAACTAAGACGTTCCGAGCGAACGAAAATTGCGTACATAGCTATCTCAACTCTGTGCGCAAAAAACCGTTTCTCCTCAATTTCCTTGATGTTGTACAAGAATTTTCAACTAATATCACTTACTGACACGTAACTAAGACGTTCCGAGCGAACGAAACTTGCGTACATAGCTATCTCAACTCTGTGCGCAGAAAAGCGTTTCTCCTCAATTTCCTTGATGTTGTACCAGAATTTTCTGCAAAACTCACTTACTGACACGTAACTAAGACGTTCCGGACGACCGAAACTTGCGTACATAGCTATCACAACTCTGTGCGCCGAAAAGCGTTTCTCCTCAATTTCCTTGATGTTGTACAAGAATTTTCAACTAATATGACTTACTGACACGTAACTAAGACGTTCCGACCTAACGAAACTTGCGTACATAGCTATCTCAACTCTGTGCGCAGAAAATCGTTTCTTCTCAATTTCCTTGATGTTGTACAAGAATTTTCAACTAATCTCACTTACTGACACGTATTTAAGACGTTCCGGACGACCGAAACTTGCGTACATAGCTATCTCAACTCTGTGCGCAGAAAACCGTTTCTTCTCAATTTCCTTGATGTTGTACAAGAAAATTCAACTAATCTCACTTACTGACACGTAACTAAGACGTTCCGGACGACCGAAACTTGCGTACATAGCTATCTCAACTCTGTGCGCAGAAAAGCGTTTCTCCTCAATTTCCTTGATGTTGTACCAGAATTTTCTGCAAATCTCACTTACTGACACGTAACTAAGACGTTCCGAACGACCGAAACGTGCGTACATAGCTATCTCAACTTTGTGCGCAGAAAAGCGTTCCTCCTCAATTTCCTTGATGTCCTATATGCATTTTCGACTAATCTCACTTACTGACTCGTATCTAAGAAATTCCGAACGACCGAAACTTGCGTACGTAGATATCTCAACTCTGTGCGCAGAAAAGCGTTTCTCCTCAATTTCCTTGATGTTGTACCAGAATTTTCAACTAATCTCACTTACTGACACGTAACTATGACGTTCCGTACGACCGAAACTTGCGTACATAACTATCTCAACTCGGTGCGCAGAAAAGCGTTTCTCCTCAATTTCCTTGATGTCGTACAAGAAATTTCGACTAATCTCACTTACTGACACGTAACTAAGACGTTCCGAACGACCGAAACTTGCGTACATAGCTATCACAACTCTGTGCGCAGAAAAGCGTATCTCCTCAATTTCTTTGATATCGTATAAGAAATTTTGACTAATCTCACTTACTGACACGTAACTAAGACGTTCCGAACGACCGAAACTTGCGTACGTAGCTATCTCAACTCTGTGTGCAGAAAAGCGTTTCTCCTCAATTTCCTTGATGTTGTACCAGAATTTTCAACTAATCTCACTTACTGACACGTAACTATGAAGTTCCGTACGACCGAAACTTGCGTACATAGCTATCTCAACTCGGTGCGCAGAAAAGCGTTTCTCCTCAATTTCCTTGATGTTGTACAAGAAATTTCGACTAATCTCACTTATTGACACGTAACCTAGACGTTCCGATCGACCGAAACTTGCGTAAATAGCTATCTCAACTCTGTGCGCAGAAAACCGTTTCTCCTCAATTTCCTTGATGTTGTACAAGAAATTTCGACTAATCTCACTTACTGACACGTCACTAAGACGTTCCGAACGACCGAAACTTGCATACGTAGCTATCTCAACTCTGTGTGCAGAAAAGCGTTTCTCCTCAATTTCCTTGATGTTGTACCAGAATTTTCAGCAAATCTCACTTAATGACACGTAACTATGACGTTCCGTACGACCGAAACTTGCGTACATAACTATCTCAACTCGGTACGCAGAAAAGCGTTTCTCCTCAATTTCCTTGATGTCGTACAAGAAATTTCGACTAATCTCACTTACTGACACGTAACTAAGACGTTCCGAACGACCGAAACTTGCGTACATAGCTATCACAACTCTGTGCGCAGAAAAGCGTATCTCCTCAATTTCTTTGATATCGTATAAGAAATTTCGACTAATCTCACTTACTGACACGTAACTAAGACGTTCCGAACGACCGAAACTTGCGTACGTAGCTATCTCAACTCTGTGTGCAGAAAAGCGTTTCTCCTCAATTTCCTTGATGTTGTACCAGAATTTTCAACTAATCTCACTTACTGACACGTAACTATGAAGTTCCGTACGACCGAAACTTGCGTACATAGCTATCTCAACTCGGTGCGCAGAAAAGCGTTTCTCCTCAATTTCCTTGATGTTGTACAAGAAATTTCGACTAATCTCACTTATTGACACGTAACCTAGACGTTCCGATCGACCGAAACTTGCGTAAATAGCTATCTCAACTCTGTGCGCAGAAAACCGTTTCTCCTCAATTTCCTTGATGTTGTACAAGAAATTTCGACTAATCTCACTTACTGACACGTCACTAAGACGTTCCGAACGACCGAAACTTGCGTACGTAACTATCTCAACTCTGTGTGCAGAAAAGCGTTTCTCCTCAATTTCCTTGATGTTGTACAAGAAATTTCGACTAATCTCACTTATTGACACGTAACCTAGACGTTCCGATCGACCGAAACTTGCGTAAATAGCTATCTCAACTCTGTGCGCAGAAAACCGTTTCTCCTCAATTTCCTTGATGTTGTACAAGAAATTTCGACTAATCTCACTTACTGACACGTAACTAAGACGTTCCGAACGACCGAAACTTGCGTACATAGCTATCACAACTCTGTGCGCAGAAAAGCGTATCTCCTCAATTTCTTTGATATCGTATAAGAAATATCGACTAATCTCACTTACTGACACGTAACTAAGACGTTCCGAACGACCGAAACTTGCGTACGTAGCTATCTCAACTCTGTGTGCAGAAAAGCGTTTCTCCTCAATTTCCTTGATGTTGTACCAGAATTTTCAACTAATCTCACTTACTGACACGTAACTATGAAGTTCCGTACGACCGAAACTTGCGTACATAGCTATCTCAACTCTGTGCGCAGAAAAGCGTTTCTCCTCAATTTCCTTGATGTCGTACAAGAAATTTCGACTAATCTCACTTACTGACACGTCACTAAGACGTTCCGAACGACCGAAACTTGCGTACGTAGCTATCTCAACTCTGTGCGCAGAAAAGCGTTTCTCCTCAATTTCCTTGATTTCGTATAAGAATTTTCTGCAAATCTCACTTACTGACACGTAACTAAGACGTTCCGAACGACCGAAACGTGCGTACATAGCTATCTCAACTTTGTGCGCAGAAAAGCGTTCCTCCTCAATTTCCTTGATGTCCTATATGCATTTTCGACTAATCTCACTTACTGACACGTATCTAAGAAATTCCGAACGACCGAAACTTGCGTACGTAGATATCTCAACTCTGTGCGCAGAAAAGCGTTTCTCCTCAATTTCCTTGATGTTGTACCAGAATTTTCAACTAATCTCACTTACTGACACGTAACTATGACGTTCCGTACGACCGAAACTTGCGTACATAACTATCTCAACTCGGTGCGCAGAAAAGCGTTTCTCCTCAATTTCCTTGATGTCGTACAAGAAATTTCGACTAATCTCACTTACTGACACGTAACTAAGACGTTCCGAACGACCGAAACTTGCGTACGTAGCTATCTCAACTCTGTGTGCAGAAAAGCGTTTCTCCTCAATTTCCTTGATGTTGTACCAGAATTTTCAACTAATCTCACTTACTGACACGTAACTATGAAGTTCCGTACGACCGAAACTTGCGTACATAGCTATCTCAACTCGGTGCGCAGAAAAGCGTTTCTCCTCAATTTCCTTGATGTCGTACAAGAAATTTCGACTAATCTCACTTACTGACACGTAACTAAGACGTTCCGAACGACCGAAACTTGCGTACATAGCTATCACAACTCTGTGCGCAGAAAAGCGTATCTCCTCAATTTCTTTGATGTCGTATAAGAAATTTCGACTAATCTCCACTTACTGACACGTAACTAAGACGTTCCGAACGACCGAAACTTGCGTACGTAGCTATCTCAACTCTGTGCGCAGAAAAGCGTTTCTCCTCAATTTCCTTGATGTTGTACATAAATTTTCAACTAATCTCACTTACTGACACGTAACTAAGACGTACCAAGCGAACAAAACTTGCGTACATAGCTATCTCAACTCTGTGCGCAGAAAAGCGTTTCTCCTCAATTTCATTGATGTCATACAAGAATTTTCAATTAATCTCACTTACTGACACGTAACTAAGACGTTCCGAACGACCGAAACTTGCATACGTAGCTATCTCAACTCTGTGTGCAGAAAAGCGTTTCTCCTCAATTTCCTTGATGTTGTACCAGAATTTTCAGCAAATCTCACTTACTGACACGTAACTAAGACGTTCCGGACGACCGAAACTTGCGTACGTAACTATCTCAACTCTGTGTGCAGAAAAGCGTTTCTCCTCAATTTCCTTGATGTTGTACAAGAAATTTCGACTAATCTCACTTATTGATACGTAACCTAGACGTTCCGATCGACCGAAACTTGCGTAAATAGCTATCTCAACTCTGTGCGCAGAAAACCGTTTCTCCTCAATTTCCTTGATGTTGTACAAGAAATTTCGACTAATCTCACTTACTGACACGTCACTAAGACGTTCCGAACGACCGAAACTTGCGTACGTAGCTATCTCAACTCTGTGCGCAGAAAAGCGTTTCTCCTCAATTTCCTTGATGTCGTATAAGAATTTTCTGCAAATCTCACTTACTGACACATAACTAAGACGTTCCAAGAGAACGAAGCTTGCGTACATAGCTATCTCAACTCTGTGTGGAGAAAAGCGTTTCTCCTCAATTTCCTTGATATTGTACCAGAATTTTCTGCAAATCTCACTTACTGACACGTAACTAAGATGTTCCGAACGAACAAAACTTGCGTACATAGCTATCTCAACTTTGTGCGCAGAAAAGCATTTCTCCTCAATTTCCTTGATGTCGTACAAGAAATTTCGACTTATCTCACTTACTGGCACGTAACGAAGACGTTCCGTGCGAATGAAATTTGCGTACATAGCTATCTCAACTCTGTGCGCAGAAAACCGTTTCTCCTCAATTTCCTTAATGTTGTACAAGTATTTTCAACTAATCTCACTTACTGACACGTAACTAAGACGTTCCAAGCGAACAAAACTTGCGTACATAGCTATCTCAACTCTGTGCGCAGAAAAGCGTTCCTCCTCAATTTCCTTGATGTCCTATATACATTTTCGACTAATCTCACTTACTGACACGTATCTAAGAAATTCCGAACGACCGAAACTTGCGTACGTAGATATCTCAACTCTGTGCGCAGAAAAGCGTTTCTCCTCAATTTCCTTGATGTTGTACCAGAATTTTCATCTAATCTCACTTACTGACACGTAACTATGACGTTCCGTACGACCGAAACTTGCGTACATAACTATCTCAACTCGGTGCGCAGAAAAGCGTTTCTCCTCAATTTCCTTGATGTCGTACAAGAAATTTCGACTAATCTCACTTACTGACACGTAACTAAGACGTTCCGAACGACCGAAACTTGCGTACGTAGCTATCTCAACTCTGTGTGCAGAAAAGCGTTTCTCCTCAATTTCCTTGATGTCGTACAAGAAATTTCGACTAATCTCACTTACTGACACGTAACTAAGACGTTCCGAACGACCGAAACTTGCGTACATAGCTATCACAACTCTGTGCGCAGAAAAGCGTATCTCCTCAATTTCTTTGATATCGTATAAGAAATTTTGACTAATCTCACTTACTGACACGTAACTAAGACGTTCCGAACGACCGAAACTTGCGTACGTAGCTATCTCAACTCTGTGTGCAGAAAAGCGTTTCTCCTCAATTTCCTTGATGTTGTACCAGAATTTTCAACTAATCTCACTTACTGACACGTAACTATGAAGTTCCGTACGACCGAAACTTGCGTACATAACTATCTCAACTCGGTGCGCAGAAAAGCGTTTCTCCTCGATTTCCTTGATGTTGTACAAGAAATTTCGACTAATCTCACTTATTGACACGTAACCTAGACGTTCCGATCGACCGAAACTTGCGTAAATAGCTATCTCAACTCTGTGCGCAGAAAACCGTTTCTCCTCAATTTCCTTGATGTTGTACAAGAAATTTCGACTAATCTCACTTACTGACACGTCACTAAGACGTTCCGAACGACCGAAACTTGCATACGTAGCTATCTCAACTCTGTGTGCAGAAAAGCGTTTCTCCTCAATTTCCTTGATGTTGTACCAGAATTTTCAGCAAATCTCACTTAATGACACGTAACTATGACGTTCCGTACGACCGAAACTTGCGTACATAACTATCTCAACTCGGTACGCAGAAAAGCGTTTCTCCTCAATTTCCTTGATGTCGTACAAGAAATTTCGACTAATCTCACTTACTGACACGTAACTAAGACGTTCCGAACGACCGAAACTTGCGTACATAGCTATCACAACTCTGTGCGCAGAAAAGCGTATCTCCTCAATTTCTTTGATATCGTATAAGAAATTTCGACTAATCTCACTTACTGACACGTAACTAAGACGTTCCGAACGACCGAAACTTGCGTACGTAGCTATCTCAACTCTGTGTGCAGAAAAGCGTTTCTCCTCAATTTCCTTGATGTTGTACCAGAATTTTCAACTAATCTCACTTACTGACACGTAACTATGAAGTTCCGTACGACCGAAACTTGCGTACATAGCTATCTCAACTCGGTGCGCAGAAAAGCGTTTCTCCTCAATTTCCTTGATGTTGTACAAGAAATTTCGACTAATCTCACTTATTGACACGTAACCTAGACGTTCCGATCGACCGAAACTTGCGTAAATAGCTATCTCAACTCTGTGCGCAGAAAACCGTTTCTCCTCAATTTCCTTGATGTTGTACAAGAAATTTCGACTAATCTCACTTACTGACACGTCACTAAGACGTTCCGAACGACCGAAACTTGCGTACGTAACTATCTCAACTCTGTGTGCAGAAAAGCGTTTCTCCTCAATTTCCTTGATGTTGTACAAGAAATTTCGACTAATCTCACTTATTGACACGTAACCTAGACGTTCCGATCGACCGAAACTTGCGTAAATAGCTATCTCAACTCTGTGCGCAGAAAACCGTTTCTCCTCAATTTCCTTGATGTTGTACAAGAAATTTCGACTAATCTCACTTACTGACACGTAACTAAGACGTTCCGAACGACCGAAACTTGCGTACATAGCTATCACAACTCTGTGCGCAGAAAAGCGTATCTCCTCAATTTCTTTGATATCGTATAAGAAATATCGACTAATCTCACTTACTGACACGTAACTAAGACGTTCCGAACGACCGAAACTTGCGTACGTAGCTATCTCAACTCTGTGTGCAGAAAAGCGTTTCTCCTCAATTTCCTTGATGTTGTACCAGAATTTTCAACTAATCTCACTTACTGACACGTAACTATGAAGTTCCGTACGACCGAAACTTGCGTACATAGCTATCTCAACTCTGTGCGCAGAAAAGCGTTCCTCCTCAATTTCCTTGATGTCCTATATACATTTTCGACTAATCTCACTTACTGACACGTATCTAAGAAATTCCGAACGACCGAAACTTGCGTACGTAGATATCTCAACTCTGTGCGCAGAAAAGCGTTTCTCCTCAATTTCCTTGATGTTGTACCAGAATTTTCATCTAATCTCACTTACTGACACGTAACTATGACGTTCCGTACGACCGAAACTTGCGTACATAACTATCTCAACTCGGTGCGCAGAAAAGCGTTTCTCCTCAATTTCCTTGATGTCGTACAAGAAATTTCGACTAATCTCACTTACTGACACGTAACTAAGACGTTCCGAACGACCGAAACTTGCGTACGTAGCTATCTCAACTCTGTGTGCAGAAAAGCGTTTCTCCTCAATTTCCTTGATGTTGTACCAGAATTTTCAACTAATCTCACTTACTGACACGTAACTATGAAGTTCCGTACGACCGAAACTTGCGTACATAGCTATCTCAACTCGGTGCGCAGAAAAGCGTTTCTCCTCAATTTCCTTGATGTCGTACAAGAAATTTCGACTAATCTCACTTACTGACACGTAACTAAGACGTTCCGAACGACCGAAACTTGCGTACATAGCTATCACAACTCTGTGCGCAGAAAAGCGTATCTCCTCAATTTCTTTGATGTCGTATAAGAAATTTCGACTAATCTCCACTTACTGACACGTAACTAAGACGTTCCGAACGACCGAAACTTGCGTACGTAGCTATCTCAACTCTGTGCGCAGAAAAGCGTTTCTCCTCAATTTCCTTGATGTTGTACATAAATTTTCAACTAATCTCACTTACTGACACGTAACTAAGACGTACCAAGCGAACAAAACTTGCGTACATAGCTATCTCAACTCTGTGCGCAGAAAAGCGTTTCTCCTCAATTTCATTGATGTCATACAAGAATTTTCAATTAATCTCACTTACTGACACGTAACTAAGACGTTCCGAACGACCGAAACTTGCATACGTAGCTATCTCAACTCTGTGTGCAGAAAAGCGTTTCTCCTCAATTTCCTTGATGTTGTACCAGAATTTTCAGCAAATCTCACTTACTGACACGTAACTAAGACGTTCCGGACGACCGAAACTTGCGTACGTAACTATCTCAACTCTGTGTGCAGAAAAGCGTTTCTCCTCAATTTCCTTGATGTTGTACAAGAAATTTCGACTAATCTCACTTATTGATACGTAACCTAGACGTTCCGATCGACCGAAACTTGCGTAAATAGCTATCTCAACTCTGTGCGCAGAAAACCGTTTCTCCTCAATTTCCTTGATGTTGTACAAGAAATTTCGACTAATCTCACTTACTGACACGTCACTAAGACGTTCCGAACGACCGAAACTTGCGTACGTAGCTATCTCAACTCTGTGCGCAGAAAAGCGTTTCTCCTCAATTTCCTTGATGTCGTATAAGAATTTTCTGCAAATCTCACTTACTGACACATAACTAAGACGTTCCAAGAGAACGAAGCTTGCGTACATAGCTATCTCAACTCTGTGTGGAGAAAAGCGTTTCTCCTCAATTTCCTTGATATTGTACCAGAATTTTCTGCAAATCTCACTTACTGACACGTAACTAAGATGTTCCGAACGAACAAAACTTGCGTACATAGCTATCTCAACTTTGTGCGCAGAAAAGCATTTCTCCTCAATTTCCTTGATGTCGTACAAGAAATTTCGACTTATCTCACTTACTGGCACGTAACGAAGACGTTCCGTGCGAATGAAATTTGCGTACATAGCTATCTCAACTCTGTGCGCAGAAAACCGTTTCTCCTCAATTTCCTTAATGTTGTACAAGTATTTTCAACTAATCTCACTTACTGACACGTAACTAAGACGTTCCAAGCGAACAAAACTTGCGTACATAGCTATCTCAACTCTGTGCGCAGAAAAGCGTTCCTCCTCAATTTCCTTGATGTCCTATATACATTTTCGACTAATCTCACTTACTGACACGTATCTAAGAAATTCCGAACGACCGAAACTTGCGTACGTAGATATCTCAACTCTGTGCGCAGAAAAGCGTTTCTCCTCAATTTCCTTGATGTTGTACCAGAATTTTCATCTAATCTCACTTACTGACACGTAACTATGACGTTCCGTACGACCGAAACTTGCGTACATAACTATCTCAACTCGGTGCGCAGAAAAGCGTTTCTCCTCAATTTCCTTGATGTCGTACAAGAAATTTCGACTAATCTCACTTACTGACACGTAACTAAGACGTTCCGAACGACCGAAACTTGCGTACGTAGCTATCTCAACTCTGTGTGCAGAAAAGCGTTTCTCCTCAATTTCCTTGATGTCGTACAAGAAATTTCGACTAATCTCACTTACTGACACGTAACTAAGACGTTCCGAACGACCGAAACTTGCGTACATAGCTATCACAACTCTGTGCGCAGAAAAGCGTATCTCCTCAATTTCTTTGATATCGTATAAGAAATTTTGACTAATCTCACTTACTGACACGTAACTAAGACGTTCCGAACGACCGAAACTTGCGTACGTAGCTATCTCAACTCTGTGTGCAGAAAAGCGTTTCTCCTCAATTTCCTTGATGTTGTACCAGAATTTTCAACTAATCTCACTTACTGACACGTAACTATGAAGTTCCGTACGACCGAAACTTGCGTACATAACTATCTCAACTCGGTGCGCAGAAAAGCGTTTCTCCTCGATTTCCTTGATGTTGTACAAGAAATTTCGACTAATCTCACTTATTGACACGTAACCTAGACGTTCCGATCGACCGAAACTTGCGTAAATAGCTATCTCAACTCTGTGCGCAGAAAACCGTTTCTCCTCAATTTCCTTGATGTTGTACAAGAAATTTCGACTAATCTCACTTACTGACACGTCACTAAGACGTTCCGAACGACCGAAACTTGCATACGTAGCTATCTCAACTCTGTGTGCAGAAAAGCGTTTCTCCTCAATTTCCTTGATGTTGTACCAGAATTTTCAGCAAATCTCACTTAATGACACGTAACTATGACGTTCCGTACGACCGAAACTTGCGTACATAACTATCTCAACTCGGTACGCAGAAAAGCGTTTCTCCTCAATTTCCTTGATGTCGTACAAGAAATTTCGACTAATCTCACTTACTGACACGTAACTAAGACGTTCCGAACGACCGAAACTTGCGTACATAGCTATCACAACTCTGTGCGCAGAAAAGCGTATCTCCTCAATTTCTTTGATATCGTATAAGAAATTTCGACTAATCTCACTTACTGACACGTAACTAAGACGTTCCGAACGACCGAAACTTGCGTACGTAGCTATCTCAACTCTGTGTGCAGAAAAGCGTTTCTCCTCAATTTCCTTGATGTTGTACCAGAATTTTCAACTAATCTCACTTACTGACACGTAACTATGAAGTTCCGTACGACCGAAACTTGCGTACATAGCTATCTCAACTCGGTGCGCAGAAAAGCGTTTCTCCTCAATTTCCTTGATGTTGTACAAGAAATTTCGACTAATCTCACTTATTGACACGTAACCTAGACGTTCCGATCGACCGAAACTTGCGTAAATAGCTATCTCAACTCTGTGCGCAGAAAACCGTTTCTCCTCAATTTCCTTGATGTTGTACAAGAAATTTCGACTAATCTCACTTACTGACACGTCACTAAGACGTTCCGAACGACCGAAACTTGCGTACGTAACTATCTCAACTCTGTGTGCAGAAAAGCGTTTCTCCTCAATTTCCTTGATGTTGTACAAGAAATTTCGACTAATCTCACTTATTGACACGTAACCTAGACGTTCCGATCGACCGAAACTTGCGTAAATAGCTATCTCAACTCTGTGCGCAGAAAACCGTTTCTCCTCAATTTCCTTGATGTTGTACAAGAAATTTCGACTAATCTCACTTACTGACACGTAACTAAGACGTTCCGAACGACCGAAACTTGCGTACATAGCTATCACAACTCTGTGCGCAGAAAAGCGTATCTCCTCAATTTCTTTGATATCGTATAAGAAATATCGACTAATCTCACTTACTGACACGTAACTAAGACGTTCCGAACGACCGAAACTTGCGTACGTAGCTATCTCAACTCTGTGTGCAGAAAAGCGTTTCTCCTCAATTTCCTTGATGTTGTACCAGAATTTTCAACTAATCTCACTTACTGACACGTAACTATGAAGTTCCGTACGACCGAAACTTGCGTACATAGCTATCTCAACTCTGTGCGCAGAAAAGCGTTCCTCCTCAATTTCCTTGATGTCCTATATACATTTTCGACTAATCTCACTTACTGACACGTATCTAAGAAATTCCGAACGACCGAAACTTGCGTACGTAGATATCTCAACTCTGTGCGCAGAAAAGCGTTTCTCCTCAATTTCCTTGATGTTGTACCAGAATTTTCATCTAATCTCACTTACTGACACGTAACTATGACGTTCCGTACGACCGAAACTTGCGTACATAACTATCTCAACTCGGTGCGCAGAAAAGCGTTTCTCCTCAATTTCCTTGATGTCGTACAAGAAATTTCGACTAATCTCACTTACTGACACGTAACTAAGACGTTCCGAACGACCGAAACTTGCGTACGTAGCTATCTCAACTCTGTGTGCAGAAAAGCGTTTCTCCTCAATTTCCTTGATGTCGTACAAGAAATTTCGACTAATCTCACTTACTGACACGTAACTAAGACGTTCCGAACGACCGAAACTTGCGTACATAGCTATCACAACTCTGTGCGCAGAAAAGCGTATCTCCTCAATTTCTTTGATATCGTATAAGAAATTTTGACTAATCTCACTTACTGACACGTAACTAAGACGTTCCGAACGACCGAAACTTGCGTACGTAGCTATCTCAACTCTGTGTGCAGAAAAGCGTTTCTCCTCAATTTCCTTGATGTTGTACCAGAATTTTCAACTAATCTCACTTACTGACACGTAACTATGAAGTTCCGTACGACCGAAACTTGCGTACATAACTATCTCAACTCGGTGCGCAGAAAAGCGTTTCTCCTCGATTTCCTTGATGTTGTACAAGAAATTTCGACTAATCTCACTTATTGACACGTAACCTAGACGTTCCGATCGACCGAAACTTGCGTAAATAGCTATCTCAACTCTGTGCGCAGAAAACCGTTTCTCCTCAATTTCCTTGATGTTGTACAAGAAATTTCGACTAATCTCACTTACTGACACGTCACTAAGACGTTCCGAACGACCGAAACTTGCATACGTAGCTATCTCAACTCTGTGTGCAGAAAAGCGTTTCTCCTCAATTTCCTTGATGTTGTACCAGAATTTTCAGCAAATCTCACTTAATGACACGTAACTATGACGTTCCGTACGACCGAAACTTGCGTACATAACTATCTCAACTCGGTACGCAGAAAAGCGTTTCTCCTCAATTTCCTTGATGTCGTACAAGAAATTTCGACTAATCTCACTTACTGACACGTAACTAAGACGTTCCGAACGACCGAAACTTGCGTACATAGCTATCACAACTCTGTGCGCAGAAAAGCGTATCTCCTCAATTTCTTTGATATCGTATAAGAAATTTCGACTAATCTCACTTACTGACACGTAACTAAGACGTTCCGAACGACCGAAACTTGCGTACGTAGCTATCTCAACTCTGTGTGCAGAAAAGCGTTTCTCCTCAATTTCCTTGATGTTGTACCAGAATTTTCAACTAATCTCACTTACTGACACGTAACTATGAAGTTCCGTACGACCGAAACTTGCGTACATAGCTATCTCAACTCGGTGCGCAGAAAAGCGTTTCTCCTCAATTTCCTTGATGTTGTACAAGAAATTTCGACTAATCTCACTTATTGACACGTAACCTAGACGTTCCGATCGACCGAAACTTGCGTAAATAGCTATCTCAACTCTGTGCGCAGAAAACCGTTTCTCCTCAATTTCCTTGATGTTGTACAAGAAATTTCGACTAATCTCACTTACTGACACGTCACTAAGACGTTCCGAACGACCGAAACTTGCGTACGTAACTATCTCAACTCTGTGTGCAGAAAAGCGTTTCTCCTCAATTTCCTTGATGTTGTACAAGAAATTTCGACTAATCTCACTTATTGACACGTAACCTAGACGTTCCGATCGACCGAAACTTGCGTAAATAGCTATCTCAACTCTGTGCGCAGAAAACCGTTTCTCCTCAATTTCCTTGATGTTGTACAAGAAATTTCGACTAATCTCACTTACTGACACGTAACTAAGACGTTCCGAACGACCGAAACTTGCGTACATAGCTATCACAACTCTGTGCGCAGAAAAGCGTATCTCCTCAATTTCTTTGATATCGTATAAGAAATATCGACTAATCTCACTTACTGACACGTAACTAAGACGTTCCGAACGACCGAAACTTGCGTACGTAGCTATCTCAACTCTGTGTGCAGAAAAGCGTTTCTCCTCAATTTCCTTGATGTTGTACCAGAATTTTCAACTAATCTCACTTACTGACACGTAACTATGAAGTTCCGTACGACCGAAACTTGCGTACATAGCTATCTCAACTCGGTGCGCAGAAAAGCGTTTCTCCTCAATTTCCTTGATGTCGTACAAGAAATTTCGACTAATCTCACTTACTGACACGTCACTAAGACGTTCCGAACGACCGAAACTTGCGTACGTAGCTATCTCAACTCTGTGCGCAGAAAAGCGTTTCTCCTCAATTTCCTTGATGTCGTATAAGAATTTTCTGCAAATCTCACTTACTGACACGTAACTAAGACGTTCCGAACGACCGAAACGTGCGTACATAGCTATCTCAACTTTGTGCGCAGAAAAGCGTTCCTCCTCAATTTCCTTGATGTCCTATATGCATTTTCGACTAATCTCACTTACTGACACGTATCTAAGAAATTCCGAACGACCGAAACTTGCGTACGTAGATATCTCAACTCTGTGCGCAGAAAAGCGTTTCTCCTCAATTTCCTTGATGTTGTACCAGAATTTTCAACTAATCTCACTTACTGACACGTAACTATGACGTTCCGTACGACCGAAACTTGCGTACATAACTATCTCAACTCGGTGCGCAGAAAAGCGTTTCTCCTCAATTTCCTTGATGTCGTACAAGAAATTTCGACTAATCTCACTTACTGACACGTAACTAAGACGTTCCGAACGACCGAAACTTGCGTACGTAGCTATCTCAACTCTGTGTGCAGAAAAGCGTTTCTCCTCAATTTCCTTGATGTTGTACCAGAATTTTCAACTAATCTCACTTACTGACACGTAACTATGAAGTTCCGTACGACCGAAACTTGCGTACATAGCTATCTCAACTCGGTGCGCAGAAAAGCGTTTCTCCTCAATTTCCTTGATGTCGTACAAGAAATTTCGACTAATCTCACTTACTGACACGTAACTAAGACGTTCCGAACGACCGAAACTTGCGTACATAGCTATCACAACTCTGTGCGCAGAAAAGCGTATCTCCTCAATTTCTTTGATGTCGTATAAGAAATTTCGACTAATCTCCACTTACTGACACGTAACTAAGACGTTCCGAACGACCGAAACTTGCGTACGTAGCTATCTCAACTCTGTGCGCAGAAAAGCGTTTCTCCTCAATTTCCTTGATGTTGTACATAAATTTTCAACTAATCTCACTTACTGACACGTAACTAAGACGTACCAAGCGAACAAAACTTGCGTACATAGCTATCTCAACTCTGTGCGCAGAAAAGCGTTTCTCCTCAATTTCATTGATGTCATACAAGAATTTTCAATTAATCTCACTTACTGACACGTAACTAAGACGTTCCGAACGACCGAAACTTGCATACGTAGCTATCTCAACTCTGTGTGCAGAAAAGCGTTTCTCCTCAATTTCCTTGATGTTGTACCAGAATTTTCAGCAAATCTCACTTACTGACACGTAACTAAGACGTTCCGGACGACCGAAACTTGCGTACGTAACTATCTCAACTCTGTGTGCAGAAAAGCGTTTCTCCTCAATTTCCTTGATGTTGTACAAGAAATTTCGACTAATCTCACTTATTGATACGTAACCTAGACGTTCCGATCGACCGAAACTTGCGTAAATAGCTATCTCAACTCTGTGCGCAGAAAACCGTTTCTCCTCAATTTCCTTGATGTTGTACAAGAAATTTCGACTAATCTCACTTACTGACACGTCACTAAGACGTTCCGAACGACCGAAACTTGCGTACGTAGCTATCTCAACTCTGTGCGCAGAAAAGCGTTTCTCCTCAATTTCCTTGATGTCGTATAAGAATTTTCTGCAAATCTCACTTACTGACACATAACTAAGACGTTCCAAGAGAACGAAGCTTGCGTACATAGCTATCTCAACTCTGTGTGGAGAAAAGCGTTTCTCCTCAATTTCCTTGATATTGTACCAGAATTTTCTGCAAATCTCACTTACTGACACGTAACTAAGATGTTCCGAACGAACAAAACTTGCGTACATAGCTATCTCAACTTTGTGCGCAGAAAAGCATTTCTCCTCAATTTCCTTGATGTCGTACAAGAAATTTCGACTTATCTCACTTACTGGCACGTAACGAAGACGTTCCGTGCGAATGAAATTTGCGTACATAGCTATCTCAACTCTGTGCGCAGAAAACCGTTTCTCCTCAATTTCCTTAATGTTGTACAAGTATTTTCAACTAATCTCACTTACTGACACGTAACTAAGACGTTCCAAGCGAACAAAACTTGCGTACATAGCTATCTCAACTCTGTGCGCAGAAAAGCGTTCCTCCTCAATTTCCTTGATGTCCTATATACATTTTCGACTAATCTCACTTACTGACACGTATCTAAGAAATTCCGAACGACCGAAACTTGCGTACGTAGATATCTCAACTCTGTGCGCAGAAAAGCGTTTCTCCTCAATTTCCTTGATGTTGTACCAGAATTTTCATCTAATCTCACTTACTGACACGTAACTATGACGTTCCGTACGACCGAAACTTGCGTACATAACTATCTCAACTCGGTGCGCAGAAAAGCGTTTCTCCTCAATTTCCTTGATGTCGTACAAGAAATTTCGACTAATCTCACTTACTGACACGTAACTAAGACGTTCCGAACGACCGAAACTTGCGTACGTAGCTATCTCAACTCTGTGTGCAGAAAAGCGTTTCTCCTCAATTTCCTTGATGTTGTACCAGAATTTTCAACTAATCTCACTTACTGACACGTAACTATGAAGTTCCGTACGACCGAAACTTGCGTACATAGCTATCTCAACTCGGTGCGCAGAAAAGCGTTTCTCCTCAATTTCCTTGATGTCGTACAAGAAATTTCGACTAATCTCACTTACTGACACGTAACTAAGACGTTCCGAACGACCGAAACTTGCGTACATAGCTATCACAACTCTGTGCGCAGAAAAGCGTATCTCCTCAATTTCTTTGATGTCGTATAAGAAATTTCGACTAATCTCCACTTACTGACACGTAACTAAGACGTTCCGAACGACCGAAACTTGCGTACGTAGCTATCTCAACTCTGTGCGCAGAAAAGCGTTTCTCCTCAATTTCCTTGATGTTGTACATAAATTTTCAACTAATCTCACTTACTGACACGTAACTAAGACGTACCAAGCGAACAAAACTTGCGTACATAGCTATCTCATCTCTGTGAGCAGAAAAGCGTTTCTCCTCAATTTCATTGATGTCATACAAGAATTTTCAATTAATCTCACTTACTGACACGTAACTAAGACGTTCCGAACGACCGAAACTTGCATACGTAGCTATCTCAACTCTGTGTGCAGAAAAGCGTTTCTCCTCAATTTCCTTGATGTTGTACCAGAATTTTCAGCAAATCTCACTTACTGACACGTAACTAAGACGTTCCGGACGACCGAAACTTGCGTACGTAACTATCTCAACTCTGTGTGCAGAAAAGCGTTTCTCCTCAATTTCCTTGATGTTGTACAAGAAATTTCGACTAATCTCACTTATTGATACGTAACCTAGACGTTCCGATCGACCGAAACTTGCGTAAATAGCTATCTCAACTCTGTGCGCAGAAAACCGTTTCTCCTCAATTTCCTTGATGTTGTACAAGAAATTTCGACTAATTTCACTTACTGACACGTCACTAAGACGTTCCGAACGACCGAAACTTGCGTACGTAGCTATCTCAACTCTGTGCGCAGAAAAGCGTTTCTCCTCAATTTCCTTGATGTTGTACCAGAATTTTCAACTAATCTCACTTACTGACACGTAACTATGAAGTTCCGTACGACCGAAACTTGCGTACATAGCTATCTCAACTCGGTGCGCAGAAAAGCGTTTCTCCTCAATTTCCTTGATGTTGTACAAGAAATTTCGACTAATCTCACTTATTGACACGTAACCTAGACGTTCCGATCGACCGAAACTTGCGTAAATAGCTATCTCAACTCTGTGCGCAGAAAACCGTTTCTCCTCAATTTCCTTGATGTTGTACAAGAAATTTCGACTAATCTCACTTACTGACACGTCACTAAGACGTTCCGAACGACCGAAACTTGCATACGTAGCTATCTCAACTCTGTGTGCAGAAAAGCGTTTCTCCTCAATTTCCTTGATGTTGTACCAGAATTTTCAGCAAATCTCACTTAATGACACGTAACTATGACGTTCCGTACGACCGAAACTTGCGTACATAACTATCTCAACTCGGTACGCAGAAAAGCGTTTCTCCTCAATTTCCTTGATGTCGTACAAGAAATTTCGACTAATCTCACTTACTGACACGTAACTAAGACGTTCCGAACGACCGAAACTTGCGTACATAGCTATCACAACTCTGTGCGCAGAAAAGCGTATCTCCTCAATTTCTTTGATGTCGTATAAGAAATTTCGACTAATCTCCACTTACTGACACGTAACTAAGACGTTCCGAACGACCGAAACTTGCGTACGTAGCTATCTCAACTCTGTGCGCAGAAAAGCGTTTCTCCTCAATTTCCTTGATGTTGTACATAAATTTTCAACTAATCTCACTTACTGACACGTGTGACGTCATAGCCGCACGTCAAAATTTATTTAAACAATATATTTATTGTTAACTCACCCATAGGAGGTGAAAGAAGTAAAGAGCCCTCGAAAATTATTCGTTCAACGCTAACTTCTAACTTATAAAATAGTATTCATACTCTAGAGTCACCCCGTATATAGCCAACGCTCGAACGCGCCAGCGGGTGACACAAAAATAACTACCATATGAATAAACTATAGGGATAACTAAAACCTTATATTTGCATTGTACAATCGGACAGACAATTCAGACGCTACTGTAATAAATATTATATATATATATATATATATATATGAGCATATAAGAGATCTAACTTTAAAAGCATTAAATTCAATTGAGAAATACGAGCGAAAAAGAATGAAACATTTAAATGCAAATGTAACGCTTTAATATAATAATTTAAGTACACGCACATTTATATGCACATCTTAATATTATATTATGCATATAACATTATATTATATTAATAATCTTCATACTATATTATATTAATAATCTTTATACACATTTATGCATTTTATGCTACGCATCCTATGTAACATAGCGTTTTATTATTCATAATGCGAAATTAGAAGTATAAGAAATAATATTTTATTCATAAGAGTTTTATAAGAGTTTTAAACCGTGCATGGTATGCGGACCGGCCGTCGATCGATATTCTTATCCGCCCGCTCGATAAGATTAGGCCGGACAAACAAGTTGGAATGTTGCGAGAGAACGATATAGCTGTCCTTCTCGCACAGAGATCCCTACCAGCGACTCTTCCACTTGCCATTGCTCCCGCCCATGGGTCTCCCACCAACATCGGGAAGTCTTAGGCGAAGCATAGGAAGAATATCCCACCATCTACAAGAGGCGATCCCACTGTAGCATCTCTCCCACCAACACCCGAAGACCGGAGGAGCTCAGTGCAGGTCCGACATCCAGCATTATTAATTCGACGCTCATACGGTTAACACATTACTAACTCTCGTACTACATTTCGTTCTCTGACTCCGTTGCCGTGGCGTTTAGCAGTTAATAATCCGGCGTATTTCAAATCTCGTTTGCGTCGACAAATTCCAGTACAAGTCTTCGAGACTCTTATACATACTACATTATTGAATAGTGAGTTTACCAGTCGCAAGTCTTACGACTGTAATATTGTTAATTTAACGTCGAGCTACAATAAAGAATATTTTATATTACTCATTGCAATTTATTCGACGACCGGTTGTTCCAACTTCCTTGATCGACCGTCACTCATCGCACGACAGCCGAAATCTTTGGAGGACTGCTAGATAGAAGGGAATTCAGCGTGCTACATAGGCAGTCGCTCTACTATATACATATATATTCAATACGTAAAATCTGGTAAGTTAAGGTACCACTGAATATTGAATGACAAGTTGACATCTTCTGGTCCCGGGTAGACTCGGTGAAATGCAGAGTGACCCAAAAACAATATCTTTTCCATAAATATACTTACCAGTAAAAGAAGTAATTCAATTTAATAACTACTTAAACAATATAGTCGCGTTCTAGAGAGTTACTTAACATCAGTAATATAATTTCCTCTTTTTTTTATTAACCTCGAATACTGAGACGTGACATATTGAAAATTTGGTGGCAGCGGTGGGATCGCAGAAGCCAACTTGTCATCTTTTTGTGTGTTAATAATCATACTTTATTTTCAGGAAGTGAATTGTGCGCGATATAACGTTCAATTTGAGTCTCGGTTAATACCATTCAGATCTTCTTGAGTTATTTCGCGAGTTACAGTGCTGTTATAATTTTATTCGATTATTATACACCGCGTTATTTAGATTTTTGCCAAATCATTTAATTTACACGTCATATTCGTGTTAGATTTTATTTCCATTAACGCTGTTAGAATTTTGTGATTATTCTCGACTGCGTGTGCTTCGATTGCAATATTAAGACGGCATAACGACATTCTGACGTTGTGAGTTAGAGCGAATATATTTCGCTCATCACTACGAAAGAATTATTGAACAATACCTGGTTCTGTGACAGTGTCCTGGTAGCTGGTATATACGCCGCTCGTCACTCGTAACAGGAGCGTTCTCTTCGGTGAGGCAGGATTCCGCACTTTGAGAACGCGAATGTAACACAGACATCAGTGTTTAAATATTTTTATAAAGCCAATAAGACACGCCACGCAGTAGAGAAGTGATCGATTTTAGTAAAAGTGGAAGTTGACTCTTCGAAGTGCCGCAAACTCGAAGCGACGGCTCTGGGCGGATAAGTCGCTCGTCGTTGCTTTAAGCTTTTTGTGTACATACGATAAACGGAGAGTGGTGAGGCAGGATTCCGCACGCTCTTTCTTGTTCCTTCTCTTTGGTGAGGCAGGATTCCGCACACTGAGATTGGAATAGGATGACGGATATCGTTATGTGGGTAAAATAAGAGCCTCAGAGAGTCGCTACACGAAACTAAAGTTGAATCCTTAAGACATGCCAAAAACGCGTCGCGCAGGAAAGAAATACCAGCTCCGACGCCTATTGAGAGCGCAATTTAGAGAAGCAGCGAATTGTTCCGACGAGTTAAATATTACAGACAATTCGAGTGCCCTATGTCGCGAACGGCTAACTGAGAAAAGAACCTTTGTTTACAAATTAATTCCGATCACGGTCAAACAGTCTCCGTTGCCATATCCAGAAATTCCGGAGAACGACCCGCGTCGCGAATTTTACGCACAGACTCAAATTTCAAACGTTAGCGCCAGCGACGAATAAAAAGCATCATTATTGTTTCATATTATACTATTTTGTGTGTTTTATTATACCTTACCCTATAATCACATTGTCTTATTTTCAGAATATTCTTATATTTTACTGCATAGCTTATTTACAGACATATATATATATATATTGTTCGCTTCATATTGCTATTCTATTGTTGCTTACAAGATAAAATATTCATGTGCCCACATAGATTCTCGAAACTCCTTACGCCGATTTACGAAGTACCAACCCCACCCCCAATAACGAGACAAGTTTATTTTTGCCAAAAAACGACAGTATATATTAAACAAAGGGTTGGAACTACACTTTGTCAAGAGTGTTGTGAAAGAATAGATCTGTCTGAAAAACCAAATTGGCGTAAAGTTTTTAGACATACCTTGATAATTAACGGAATTCTCACCAGCCACTATTGCGACGAATGTCGAAAAAGGCTAACTGTCTCTAGAATCGGGAATGAATGCTTTGAATGTTTTTTAAGATTTACTGAATTTCAAGAAGACTTGCCTGAAGTAACGCTTGATGAAGATACTACAATTTTAACAATAGAGGCATATGAAGAAGAACTTTGAATGAATAAGAAAATATATATATATATATATTCCTCACTTGAGAATCTTTATTATTGCAAAATATATATACTACAATTATTAGCTTTGTCATTATATTTATCATTTGCTTGAGCTTTCTATTTACAATTTGCTACGAGAATTATAAAGTAACTTGAAAAAAAAGGGAAAATCCATAAAAACATTCTTGTTTTATTATCATAGTATTACATGCACATATACATATTTCTTTTATTATACTGCTATTATATTCTT
>NW_027223340.1:2608969-2642843 GCF_030449975.1 Polyergus mexicanus
AAGCAGTGGTATCAACGCAGAGTACTTGAGCAATATCTTATTGTATAAAATAATATCTCTCTAAAATAATATGTATCTAATAATTCGTATATAGCCTTTTCGGGGCTATAACAGGTTAACACAGTTACTACTTTCGTACTAAATTCGTTCTCTGTCTCCGTTGCCGTGGCGTTTAGCATTTAATAATTCGGCGTATTCGAATCTCGGTCTGCGTCGACAAATTTCGTAAGAGTCTTCAAGACTCTTAAACATACTACATTGTAGAATAGTGAGTTTACCAGCCGCAAGTCTTGCGACTGTAATATTGTTAATTTAACGTCATATAGAAATAAAGAGTATTATTTTATATTACGGATTGCGATTTATTCGACAACCGGCTGTTCCTACTTCCTTGATCGACCGTCACTCATCATCGCACGACAATCGAAATCTTTGGAGGACTACTAAGTAGAAGGGAACTCAGCGTGCTACATAGGCAGTTGCTCTAACATATATATTCAAATACGTAAAACCTGGTAAGTTAAGGTACCACTGAGCATTGAATGACAAGTTGACATCTTCTGGTCCCGGGTAGACTCGGTGAAATGCAGAGTGACCCAAAAATAATATCTTTCCATAAATACTTACCAGTAAAAGATTAAATTCAATTTAAACAACTACTTAAACAATATAGTCGCGTTCTAAAGAGTCACTTAACATCAGTAATATAATTTTCTTTTTTTTTCTTAACTTCGACTACTGGGACGTGACACTATCTCAACTCTGTGCGCAGTAAACCGTTTCTCCTCAATTTCCTTGATGTTGTACAAGAATTTTCTGCAAATCTCACTTACTGACACGTAAGTAAGATGTTCCGAACGAACAAAACTTGCGTACATAGATATCTCAATTCTGTGCGCAGAAAAGCGTTTCTCCTCAATTTCCTTGATGTCGTATAAGAATTTTCGACTAATTACTCACTTACTGACACGTAACTAAGACGTTCCGAGCGAACGAAACTTGCGTACATAGCTTATCTCTATTCTGTGCGCAGAAAAGCGTTTCTCCTCAATTTCCTTGATGTTGTACAAGAAATTTCGACTAATCTCACTTACTGACACGTAACTAAGACGTTCCGAACGACCGAAACTTGCGTACATAGCTATCTCAACTCTGTGCGCAGAAAAGCGTTTTCTCCTCAATTTCCTTGATGTTGTACAAGAAATTTCGACTAATCTCACTTACTGACACGTAACTAAGACGTTCCGAACGACCGAAACTTGCGTACATAGCTATCTCAACTCTGTGCGCAGAAAAGCGTTTCTCTTCAATTTCCTTGATGTTGTACAAGAAATTTCGACTAATCTCACTTACTGACACGTAACTAAGACGTTCCGGACGACCGAAACTTGCGACATAGCTATCTCAACTCTGTGCGTAGAAAACCGTTTCTCCTCAATTTCCTTGATGTTGTACAAGAAATTTCGACTAATCTCACTTACTGACACGTAACTAAGATGTTCCGAACGAACAAAACTTGCGTACATAGCTATCTCAACTCAGTGCGCAGAAAAGCGTTTCTCCTCAATTTCCTTGATGTCGTATAAGAATTTTCGACTAATCTCACTTACTGACACGTAACTAAGACGTTCCGAGCGAACGAAACTGCGTACATAGCTATCTCAACTCTGTGCGCAGAAAAGCGTTTCTCCTCAATTCCTTGATGTTGTACAAGAATTTTCTGCAAATCTCACTTACTGACACGTAAGTAATATGTTCCGAACGAACAAAACTTGCGTACATAGCTATTGTGACGTCTTAGCCGCACGTCAAAAATTTATTTAAACAATATATTTATTGTTAACTCACCCATAGGAGGTGAAAGAAGTAAAATTCCGGGAAAAATTATTCGTCCAAGACAAAGTTCTAACTTATAAAATAGTATTCATACTCGAGAGTCACCCCGTATATAGCCAACGCTCGAGCGCGCCAGCGGGTGACGCAGAAATAACTATCATATGAATAAACCATAGAAATAACTAAAACTTTATATTTGCATTGTACAATCAGACAGACGATTCGAACGCTTTAAAAATTGTAATAAATATTATATATATATATACAAATATATATATATGAGCATACAAGTGATCTAACTTTAAAGGCATTAAATTCAATTGAGAAATACAAGCAAAAAAGAATGAAACAGTTAAATGCAAATGTAACGCTTTAATATAATAATTTAAGTATACACACATTATATGCACATCTTAATATTATATTATGCATATAACATTATATTATATTAATAATCTCCATACACCACTTATGCATTTTATGCTACGCTTATACGCATCCTATATAACATAGCGTTTTATTATTTATAATGCGAAATTAGGAGTATAAGAAATAATATTTTATTCACTATAGTATTATAAGAGTTTTTTAAGAGCTTTAAACTGTGCATGGTATGCGGACTGCCGTCGATCGATATTCTTATCGCCCGCTCGATAAGATTAGGCCGGACAAATAAGTTGGAATGTTGAGAGAGAACGATACAGCTGTCCTTCTCGCACAGAGATCCCTACCAGCGGCACTTCCACTTGCCATTGCTCCCGCCCATGGGTCTCCCACCAGCATCAGGAAGTCTAAGGCGAAGCATAGGAAGAATATCCCACCATCTACAAGAGGCGATCCCACTGCAGCATCTCTCCCACCAACACCCGAAGACCGGAGGAGCTCAGTGCAAGTCCGACATCCAGCATTATTAATTCGACGCTCATACGGTTAACACAGTTACTACTTTCGTACTAAATTCGTTCTCTGTCTCCGTTGCCGTGGCGTTTAGCATTTAATAATCGGCGTTATTCGAATCTCGTCTGCGTCGATAAATTCGTAAGAGTCTTCAAGATTCTTAAACATACTACATTGTAGAATATGAGTTTACCAGCCGCAAGTCTTGCGACTGTAATATTGTTAATTTAACGTCATATAGAAATAAAGAGTATTATTTTATATTACTGGATTGCGATTTATTCGACAACCGGCTGTTCCTACTTCCTTGATCGACCGTCACTCATCATCGCACGACAATCGAAATCTTTGGAGGACTACTAAGTAGAAGGGAACTCAGCGTGCTACATAGGCAGTTGCTCTAACATATATATTCAAATACGTAAAACCTGTAAGTTAAGGTACTGAGCATTGAATGACAAGTTGACATCTTCTGGTCCCGGAAGACTCGGTGAAAAGCAGAGTGACCCAAAAATAATATCTTTTTCCATAAATACTTATCAGTAAAAGATTAAATTCAATTTAACAACTACTTAAACAATATAGTCGCGTTCTAAAGAGTCACTTAACATCAGTAATATAATTTCCTTTTTTTTTCTTAACTTCGACTACTGGGACGTGACACTATCTCAACTCTGTGCGCAGTAAACCGTTTCTCCTCAATTTCCTTGATGTTGTACAAGAATTTCTGCAAATCTCACTTACTGACACGTAAGTAAGATGTTCCGAACGAACAAAACTTGCGTACATAGATATCTCAACTCTGTGCGCAGAAAAGCGTTTCTCCTCAATTTCCTTGATGTCGTATAAGAATTTTCGACTAATCTCACTTACTGACACAGTAACTAAGACGTTCCGAGCGAACGAAACTTGCGTACATAGCTATCTCAACTCTGTGCGCAGAAAAGCGTTTCTCCTCAATTTCCTTGATGTTGTACAAGAAATTTCGACTAATCTCACTTACTGACACGTAACTAAGACGTTCCGAACGACCGAAACTTGCGTACATAGCTATCTCAACTCTGTGCGCAGAAAAAGCGTTTCTCCTCAATTTCCTTGATGTTGTACAAGAAATTTCGACTAATCTCACTTACTGACACGTAACTAAAACGTTCCGGATGACCGAAACTTGCTTACATAGTGTCACGTCTCGATATTCGAAGTTGATAAAAAAATTAAATCTTAAATTATCAATGCAACTCTATTTTCTGAACGTGACTATATCAATTTTTATGATAATAGTAAATTAGAATTTATTCGTTTAAATTGAATAAGATATTTAGGCCTTTTAGATGTTTTAATTCTTTTCGGTCACCCTGCATTCACCGGGTCTACCGGGATCAGAAGACTGACAACTTGTCCGTATAAGGCGTTTAACTTACTTAGGAATATACGTCGTCGGGTTGGATTCCTCCTGCGACGATCCCTCGAGATTGAATATTTATATGTGTTCTCCTTAATTATAATAATGTAGGCTGATGCTGGATGAATAGGTAGCCGGAACGTAGTAATAATTGTAGAGTCGAATATAGTAGTATATAACACTTTATTTTATATTCAACGTTTAAATTGTATTATTATTACAGTCGCTATACTAGCGGCTGGGTAAACTCCGTTTCAGAGTGTATCTAAGAGTCTTAAAGACTTGTACAGAAGTTTGACGAGGCGTAACGCCGGATTACTGACGCTTGACAAAGGTATTCAGAGCTCAAAAGTAGTAACGTGTTAACTGTTTGCCGTCGCGAATAGTAATGCTGGATGTCGGGCTTGCACTGAGCTCCTCCGGTCTTCGGGTGTTGGTGGGAGAGATGCTGCAGTGGGATCGCCTCTTGTAGATGGTGGGATATTCTTCCTATGCTTCGCCTAAGGACTTCCTGATGCTGGTGGGAGACCCATGAGCGGGAGCAATGGCAAGTGGAAGCGCCGCTGGTAGGGATCTCTGTGCGAGAAGGGCAGCTATATCGTACCCTCGCAACATTCCAACTTATTTGTCCGGCCTAATCTTATCGAGCGGGCGAATAAGAATATCGATCGACGGCTAGTCCGCATACCATGTACAGTTTAAGGCTCTTATAAAACTCTTATAATACTGCAGTGAATAAAATATTTTATAATGAATATTCTTATATGCCTAGTTCCCTTATTGTTACCTATATGGTTATAATAAAGTCTTATGCTACGTAGAATATGTGTATGCGCGTATGAGGATATAAAGTTTTTAAGGCTAATATGAATATAAAGTTAAAACGAATATATATATATATATATCTATATATATATATATATATATATATGTTCGTGTACTTAAAATTATTATATTAAAGCGTAATAACGTTACATTTGCATTGTTCACTTTTCGCTTGTATCTTCTAATTGAATTTAATGCTTTATTAAAAGATCTTTTGTATACTTATATATATATATATATATATATATATATATATATATATACATATATATAATATTTATTACAATTTTTAAAGCGTTTGAATCGACTGTCTGGTTGTGCAATGCAAATATAAATTATTAGTTATTCTTATGGTTTATACATATGATGGTTATTTTTGCGTCACCCGCTGGCGCGCTCAAGCGTTTGCTCATACGGGGTGACTCTTAAATATGAATACTATTTTACAAGTTAGAACTTTGCCTTGAACGAATAATTTCCTCCGGATTTCTACTTCTTTCACCCCTTATGGGTGTATTAACAATAAATATATTATTTAAATAAAATTTGACGTGCGGCAAAGACGTCACACCACCCCCCTTAGTTTAAATTTCGGAGTAACGAGTTATGATGAAATTTATTCGTCCAATCTGGCACGTAGATCTCTGAATGTATATACAATAGGTATAGTGGGTGGTTCTGTATTTTCGGCTGGCGCATTCTGTACTGTGTTTGTATCTGTGTGTTCCGGTGGATTTTCAGGGATCACTTCCGGTTGCGGTCGTGGTCTGTTCGCCAAATACAATAACAAGTGTGTGAAAGAGCTCCAAATGGCTCCGAGTAAGTGTAAGCTACAGCCATAAGCTGCGTGTAGCGCATAGCCGTGTATTAACGTGTCGAATACAATTTTTATTATTCTTATAATGATGAATATTCCGAATACACCGGCGGTCGCTGCGCCGAATGTAGTAAAACCGTCCCATATTTTTGTTAAAGTATTATTATAAATTTTGTTTAAGGAATCTTCGTCTAATAAATTTCGCAATGAGATGGCATCCGACGGTATCGTTTGGCCAGTAAAGCCTCTAGCAATAGTGTGTAATACAGCGCTCTTTTCTGCTGGGAACATAATGTGATCTCTTAAATTATCTAAATCATCTTGAGTGTAAATACCGCTTGTTGCCAAGGATTTCGGCGCCAAATACTTCCATGTTAATTTTGTCAGGGGTTTAATAAGATGTGGGGAATTCGCTATGGAAGGTGTGGGATTGAACTGTATCCATGTTTCGTCTATATTGTAGAGGATAGGTAATAAGGGGTTACAGTCTCTAAGTGTGTTTTGTCTTGTTAATATTCGTGATTTAGGGGTCATGTATAATGAAGCATTCCGGAACGTGACCGGTAATTCTGTGTGACAGGTATTTGTTTTCCTAAGTATAACGTCTATAGGTATACATTTTATGACATGAATTACTTCTCCTGCAGTTACTGCCATGTAACCCGGTGATTTCATAAGCCGTTACGCAAATTCGTCTGGTAGAATAGAGGCAAGCGACAGTGTGTTCTGTATCACTTGTTTCTCTAGCTCACATTTCTGTAAAATTACGTCTTGGTATAATGCTGTTACTTGGCTTCTTACGTATTTTTCAACGTAAACGAATTTTGAGTTTGCATATGTAAACATGTCAAGGTTTGTAATATCGGTTTTTGATTTTGTTTTAAAGACGTTTCCCTTTTGTGTCTCAAAAATGAATAATTTAGGATGTTCAGTCCCGTATAGAGTGTATCCACAGATAGTGTGTCTGCGGGTAAGTGTGAGGGCAAATGTGGTGTCTCGTGTCTCTAAGGAGAATATGGTAGTATTGTGCGAATCTTGAAATCCTTGAAATTTAACAGCGTTTCCCTCGTACAGTATATCGTAATTTTCAAAACCACACGCGGTGGTGGGGAGACTCTCCCAAAAAGAATATCCGTCGTCAGAATCTATACATGTTTCGTCTCCTAAATCGCAGACGGTTCCAGATTTTAAAATTATTTTTCCCGTGCTTAGTTTTATGGGTACGTACGAGTCTTTTAGAGATATTTTTACAGTAGCTTGTACAATTACATCGTCCCATGTTCCATAATAATCTGAATATTGAATGCCTTTACATGTACCGTCGACGTTTACCTTTCCGGCTAAAGTAACGCTTCTATAATAAGTATGGTTTGATTTTAGTTCATCTATTATTTCCGCGGTTCCTATTCTCAAAAGGCCTTCTCTATGAATTTGCATACACTTATTTCGGGATGTTTCTTGGAGGTAACTCGCATAACCGTTTTGAACTGCCGAAATATGCGAGTGCATGCCACAATGATATATGGTACGCATAATCTCTATTTTACACTGTATAACCTGTGTCTGCGCGTAGTTGGATAGTTGTAACAGTTGCATGTACGTATTGGTTGTCGCTGGCGTATCTATATTCAGGTCGCATTCGCCAGATCGTAGCAATGATACGGTTGTTACATTTAAGTATGTTCCTCCGCAGTCGTATGCGATAATAGATTGGGTGCCATAGAGTATAGTTGCGATGGTCAGCGAGAATAGTATCGCTCTGTATGCCTTAAAATAGAAATATTATAATTAATTTTTAAAATTGTAATTAGTGTTGGTTGTTTGTGTTGTTTTGTGTTACAAAATGTGTAAGATAGAAGAGGAGTAATAGTGGATATTTCTTAATAGTACTGTATCTTTTCTTAATAATACTGGATCCGGGGGTCCAGGCCACGATTACAAGCTCTGATTTTTCGTTTTCCTTCAACCCGGATCGATATAGCATGTGCTTTTGCACAGCTTTAATTTATTGATATGAACAACGCGTGGTTTACCTCGGAAATCTATTCTAGCGTTATTCATCGGTAATAGTTCAAGAATTTTATAAGGACCGGTATACTGGTCGTCTAGTTTTCCTTTCATTGGCTCTTTTAGGAGATAGACTTCATCATTGACTTTAAATCTTTGAACGTTAAGTTTTCTGTCATAATACCTTTTACTTATTTCTTTAGATTTTACTAAATTTTGCCTTGCCAAATTTAGGGATGATTTTATTGTATCAAAAAGGTTAGTAAGATAGTCTTGATAAGGGGTTTCGGTTATCTCTTCAGGAGTTACAAAGGATGAGGGTGTTCTGGGGAGATGTCCAAAAATTAAAGCATATGGTGTATAATTAGTACCCTCATGCACGGATGTATTATAAGCGAACATAGCGGGTCTGAGGTGTTCATCCCATTCGTTGTTCTGGTTAGTGTACATTTTTAGGTACTCTGTTAGGACATGATGTGAGCGTTCAATGGATCCATTCGATTGTGGATAGTAGGCAGTGGTTCGACATTGTTTTATTTTAAAATAACTAGCGATAGTTTTCATTAGGGAAGTGAAAAAGGTTGGAGCTTGGTCCGTTAGTAAGGCTTTCGGTGCCCCGTATATGCAAATAAAATCTTTTATAAAGGCGTCGGCAATGGAAAGGGAGTCAGCAGTTTGCATAGGGGTAGCAATTGAATATTTTGTTAGAAGATCCTGGATACTTAAAATGTAGGAATTGTTTCGGCTGGTCGTGGGCAATGGTCCTACGACGTCCATGGATATTTTATCGAAAGCTGCTCCGGGTGTATCAGTGATCATCATGGGCTGTTTTGTTTTCACTCTGGTTAATTTCTTGATTTGGCAGTTTCGGCAATTTTTTATGTAATCCTGTATATCTTTTTTCATCGTTGACCAATAGTAATTTTGCCTGATTCTATGGTAAGTTTTATTCACGCCTTTATGTCCTCCAATTTTAGTTGCGTGTTTTTCGTAAATGATATTCTGTCTTTCTTGCGGGTCGGGACAGCGAATTAAAGATTTGCAGATAGTTACAATGATTGGTAGGTCCGAAAAAAATCTTCTTAAATTTTTATGCATGAAATTCCAGGGGACTGTATCGTAGAGGTCGTTTTGAGCTATGCTTACTGTTTTTAGATTTAATTCAATTATGGCGTCTCTTAGGGATCTTATTCCGTTTAAAATATCGTTTTGTTCTATGGGCGTTCTTTCGTTTTGTTTAATAGGGATGGTTATCAAATGTTTCTTGCTACTTAGGTTTGTAATTTTTACTCTTGTGAATGTTAGATCCTTATACGCGGGGAGTTTATTTTCTTTTAAGTAATCTTTAGCGCCCTTGTCGTAAGGATGTCCTTCGAGTGTGGTAAAAATAATGTGATTATCCCTTCGAGAAAGTAGCGAATCACGCGTTTCGTTAATTTTGAAATTATTTCCTTCGTCTGAAGAGCGGGGTTGTGGAGATACTGATATATTAAGCTCACTTTCATCCTGCGAATCTTCTTCTGATATTTCCGATTCATTATCGAAAAGTTCTTGTGGTTGCCCTTCTGGATCTTCGTCTAAGTTCTCAGTGTTTGGGAAGAAAGGTTGGGACGAAGTTCTCGTTACTGCAGGTGGAGTTAGTAAAGCATCTTCAGTTAAATTTTCAGTGAGTATCTGTTGCTGGGGGTTAAGGGTAAGTGTGGGGTTAGTATCATTGGAAGGAATAGTGATAGACGGTCTAGATTGTTGCGTCGCTGTTTGATACGAGAACAAGGAGTCGTTGGAATCATCGTCAAATTCCATTAAGGGAAGTAAAGAAGCGTCAGGAGGTTGCGGATTTCTGGAGAGTGCGTCTGCTACTACGTTAGTTTTCCCAGTTTTGTATTGTATTTCGTAATCATACTCTGAGAGTTTCAACCTCCATTTCCACAATCGGGAGCTGGGATCCTTAACTGAATGCAGCCAAACTAAAGGCTTGTGGTCCGTGAGGATTGTGAATTTTCTACCGTACAGGTAGTGCCTAAAGTATGTGGTGCAGTAGACTACGGCTAGACACTCTTTTTCTATTGTCGAATACCTTCCTTCTGCCTCATTCAATGTTCTGGAAATATATGAAATAGGTAAGTCCTTCCCTGCCTGTTCTTGATTTAATACGCCTCCTATAGCGTATCCGCTGGCGTCAGTAGTTAATAAAAATGGTTTTGTAAAATCTGGATATTGTAAAACGGGTTCTTTTAGTAATTCGTTTATTAGTATTTTAAAAGTCTCCTCTTGTAAAGATGTCCATATAAAAGGTTTATCTTTCTTTAATAAATCTGTCAATAGTTTTGCAATTTTTGAAAAGTCTCTAATGAATCGGCGATAATATCCTACTAGTCCTAAAAATTGTTTTATATTTTTATGATTCCTTGGGGTTGGGAAATGTTTTACGGCACTAATCTTATTCGGTCCGGTCTCACTCCGTCGTTTCCAATTACGTGACCTAGATAAGCCACTTCGTGCCTCAGGAACTGACATTTGTCCGGTTGCAACTGTAAATTTGCCCTTTCTAACCGGCGCATCAATTCTTTAATTTTTATCTTGTGTTCCTCTAAAGATCTTGCATACACGACAATGTCATCCAGATAAACGAAGAGTTCGTTTCCTTGCAGGCCCGTCAATACATTGTCCATTAGACGTTGGAACGTCGCTGGTGCATTCCTTAATCCAAATGGCATCCGTTGATATTCGTAGTGGCCATAAGGCGTAGAAAATGCTGTCTTTCCTTGATCTTCAGCAGCCATAGGTATTTGATGAAATCCTTGGGCGAGATCGAAAATAGAAAAATATTTTGCGCTACCCAATTGGTCTAATATCTCCGCAATATTAGGCAATGGATACGCGTCTCCAACTGTCTTCTCGTTTAATTTCCTAAAATCAATGACCATCCTCCATTTCCTTTGTCCGTCTGCCGCGGACTTCTTCGGAACAATCCATAAAGGGGCATTATAAGGAGATGCTGATGGCACAATTATTTCGTCTTTTAGCAATTTTGCTACTTGTTTATCAATTTCTTCCTTATGAACCGGTGGATACCTATATTGTTTCACATGGATAGGCAAGTTGTCCGTGGTTGGGATGGTATGCTTAACAGAAGTTGTACATCCAAGACTTTCACCGGGTAGATGAAAACAATCTACGTACTCTTCAAGTATGTTTCTTACATGATCTGCTTCTTCGTCGTTCAAATGTTCGATGTTTATAAGAGCTTGAAGTCGTTGTTAGATGTACTCGAAATTTCAGGACAGACCCTCGAGTCTGGGGATATAGCGAACGTATCGCTCGGATTTAGAAGGTCCTCTAGACCCGTCGACCCTGTACGTGAGTCGGCAGAATTCTTGAGGCTAGCAGACACTGGAAGCGTGTCACTGAAAATAGAAGAACCCTCAAGGTCTAAAAGCGTGCTAATAGGATCCTTGAGGCACGAAGATGCAGACGTTGCATCTTGTGTAGAAGCATCTTCCTGGTGTTGCGGCACCGGAAGAGTATTAAAATCTGAGGATTTCCCGTTTTCGGAGAGCTCCTTTTGGCTCCTGGATTTAGTAGATGAAGATTTCCCATTGTTGGCGAGCTCTTCATTGCTCATAAAAGACTCTGTCAGATCCCTGAAAGCGAAAGGCTGACCAGAGTTAGTAGGATGTGAAAACTCCTCGGAGTTCAATAAGTTAGAAGATGAGGATTTCCCGTTTTCGGAGAGCTCCTTTTGGCTCCTGGATTTAGTAGATGAAGATTTCCCATTGTTGGCGAGCTCTTCATTGCTCATGGAATTAGAATTTAATTTAAGGTGCTCTTTGAAGTCACTTGGTACGAAATAATCCTCAAGAGGCATCGGGTATACCTCAATGGTGTAATTGTACTCTGTCAAGTTGTAAGCCTTAATATGGCCTTTCCCTCGGGAGTTCTTGACGAGCGCTTCACCTAGGAATAACCCTTTAACTGGCTCATTCCGTGGAATATAGCCTTCCTCTTTTTCCGGATTCGTAATGTTGAATGTGACGTCAACAATAGAGCGTGAAGGTACCACGATGTCTTTGCTCTTGTAGAATGGTACCTGAATGTTTCCAAACGCTAAACATTCATGTTGATAGTCGACGACGGCATTATTACTCTTCAGGAAATTGGCGCCTATTATGCCGTCGGCGGGTATCCCAAAATCGTCTTTAACGATGTAGAATTTTGCACTTTTTCCCATAATTTTGAAAATGGCTGATCCCAATGTTGTAATTGGTTTACTCGAAATTCCTTTTAATTTCAGCCTATCTTGTGTATTTATTGAAGTGTTTTTTAAGATTCCCATTTTTACAAGATTTACAGAAGACCCTGAGGTTACCATAAAAAAGCAATATCCCTTGAAATTTGTGCAAGTGATGGCGACTCTAGGTTGACAGGTTTTTGTCTCTAAATTCGCGATTCCGATAATTGCCTCTTCTTTAATTTCATTTATTGGTTCAATGACCGGCGCTGGGTCATTTTGTTTTATTGGCAATTTTTCGACGTAAGCTGGATCCTGATTTTTGTTTCTTATATTCTTCAGGTTTTGCTGGTTGTTGGATCCTCTAGCGTCGTAATGGGGTGCGCGGTTGCTTGGGCCGGTTCCCTGGTCGCACTTACCGACGGACGGCCCTCCGCGTTTCCCGACGGTTGGACTACGTTTCAGTATGCTAATTTTCGGCATTCCGCTACTCTATGCCCTGGGTGTTTGCAATAGTTGCACACATTAGGTGCATTTGGGCCTGGTTGACCGGGTATTAAGGGGCGGATCCACGGTCGCGGAACGAAATTATTATTAGGATTTTTTAATATTGACCTAGATTGTTCTACTTCCGGAGGTTTCTGGTTACCTAAGTCCGAACGCGTTACGGGGAATTATCGTGGAAAATTCTGCCGTTCGCGTTGCTTTTCGACTTCTAAATTCTTTGAAATTTTGACGGCCCATTCTATGGCCTCATCTAATGTAGCAATATTTCTATATTCCATGCGGGTGATAACGTTGGAAGGTAGACCGTTGATAAATGCTTCGAGGACTTCCTCCTCGACTTCGTCATGGAACCCGCGATGGTTCTTCCCTTGACGTCTGTTCCCATCCAATATTGCGGTTCTTAAATCTTTGATCCTCCCGGCGTATTTCAGAATTGTTTCATTGGGTAATTTATACGCATTGGCCAATTCTCCGCGATATTGTGCAACTGATTTATTTGGGGCAAAAATAGTTTTTAACTTATCCAGAAGATCTACGACGCGCATATATATATTTCCCTCAACTACTTGATACGCGTCGCCTTCAATTTTGTTCATAATGAACTGCACCAATTGCGGTTCTTGCACTGGGGATAATAAGTCTCGTGCTCGTTTACACGCTCGAGCGAATTGGAAAATAGAAATTCTGTAACCGTTATACGGGGGAATATTTGCGACTACGTCTTTTATTTTCAGGGCTGGCATCGTCACGGGTGGTACGTCTTCGTGTACTAAATCGTCGGCGCATTCGTCGTACGCGGACGCGGCGCGGGATGCTTCACTCACCCTTTGTTCTACGTTATTAACTTGCTCCGGTAATTTTCGTAACTGTGATAATTCTGATTGTATCTGCGAAAGGACGTTGAATAATGAATTTGCGTCTATTGATTCGTTAGGGCGTTTAGTTGTTTCTTCTCGCTCCTTAAGCGACATTTTGGAATTCGATGATTTTTCGCGGTCCTCTATGTATTTTTGCTTCTTCTCGATTTCTGGGTCGACGCTTACTGTACCGTGCGATCTTGTAAATTGGGCCATAACTCGGGGAATTATATTTTGTTGGTTGACGTAGCAACTATAGCGATGTAAAATGGGGCAATTCTTTTATAATTCAGCGTGGACGTACACGGAAGTCTCTATTTTGTATATATAAAATTTCAAAATTCTATGTGCAAAAATGAAAGTTTATAATTTTTATTTTGAGTTAAATTTTGAAATTAGAGGAATGAAAATTATCTCATATATTCCCCTCTTTTAGCTGAGTAAAACGAAATCAACCGCGTCTCTCTCCGATAGCGCGTTAAAAACAAGATGGCGGAAAATTTTATTTTTCTTTTCGTTTTAGAACGCGTATACTTTTTCCAATCGGACTGAAATTCTGCATTAATGGTCAGTGGGGTTCCCTGCGTCGAAGGAGCTCACTGTTGACCTTCTCCGGTTACGCGTTAAAAAGAAAATGGCGGATTTTTTTGATCATTCGGATTTATCTGAAATTTTGCATGGACCTTATTTTGGGTGTTTAAAATTTATCTAGAGCAATTTCGATCCGAAAATCTCACGTATATGAAAAAACAAGATGGCGGCCAAAATCTTATTTTCTTCTGAAATGCCTAGTGCCAGAATTTCATTAAAATCGGAGACGGTCTCTTATTTCGTGTGTATTTTTGAAAATATTAGTGATTTTAAAACATTTATCGGTTTATGTTGTTCCTTGTACAATAATTGTGAAAATAATATTTAATAATATGAACTTTGTCATAATACATACGTTTGAATAGCATATAAATGCTATGGTTCCTTAATCCTGTAAGAATATAGGTTAGTACAACAGGATGGTTTGAGGATTAAATAATATACGTATGAAATAGGCTTAATCCTCCAACCCTCTAAAATATGGTATAATTTGGTAATAATAGAAAATAAGAATATTGTAATATACAAGATTAAGCAATATATAAAAAGATAATAATAAAAAGATTGTAATAATTTTAGTAATAATATATCAAAAGCAAAAATGATAGAATAGAAATTGATAAAATAAAGCAGGATAGAAATATATATATATATACTTTTTCCAACAATAGAATAGTAATATGAAGCGAACAATATAATATATATATATATATATATATATATATATATATATATATATATATATATATATAAGTTATGCGATAAAATATAAGAATATTCTGAAAATAAGACAATGCGATTATAGGGTAGGGTATAATAAAACACTCAAAAATAGTATAATATGAAAACAACAATGGTATATATGTTTCTTTATTCGCTGCTGGCGCTAACGCTTTGAATTTGAGTCTTTTCGTAATATTCACGACGCGGGTCGTTCTCCGGGATTTCTGAATATGGTAACGGAGATTGCTCGACCGTAATCGGAATTAATTTGTAAACGTCGTTATTTACTGCGGGTATCGGCTCAGATACAGAATCAATATTGTTTGATTCGAACGAATTATTTTCGAGGGCTCGATAATATTGTGCTACCAATCGTCGGAGCTGATATTTTCGACCGGCACGGCGTGTCCTCGGCATCTCTAACCGACAAGCATTTCAATATCCGCCTCTTCGTTCAGCTCTAAATGTGCGGGGTCGCCTCACCAGGAAGAGAGAACGAAAAGCGAGAGTGTGCGGGGTCGCCTCACTAACTCCCTTACGTCTATCGAACGCACAGAAAATCAAAAGCAACAACGAGCGGTTTATCCGCCCCAGAGCCGTCGCTTCCAATTAACTCAGATTCCGCACACGCCGAAGGACAAGCGCACGCACTCGGAATTTAAAAAAAATACGAAGGTAATTAATTGATTTCTTTCTCCACTGCGTATTTCGGCACTGAAATTAGTAAGCTACACACTGGTGTCTACGCTACGTTCGCTATTCTCAATGTGCGGGGTCGCCTCACGAGAGAGAGAGCTCCGGTTATAACGACGAGCGGAGTGGACCAGCTCGAAGCCGTTATCGCAGAACCAGGTATCGTTCAAGAATTCTTTCGCAGCAAGGGGCGAACTATATTCGCTCTAAACTCGCAGCGTCAGAATGTCACTATGCCGTTTTAATGCATTCAAAGCACACGCAGTCGAGAACAATTACTGAATTCTAGCAACGTTAATAAAATCGAACACAAATCGTTATTTAGTACTTGAATAAAATTATAGCGAAACTGCAACTCACGAAAGATTTAAGAAAAATCTGAAAAATATTAACCGAGACTCAAATCGAACGTTATATCGCGCACAATTCACTTTCTGAAATAAAGTAGGATTATTAGAACAAGAAAAATGACAAGTTAGCTTCTGCTATCCCACCGCTGCCACCAAATTTTTAATATGTCACGTATCGATATTCGAAGTTGATAAAAAAAATTAAATCTAAATTATCAATGCAACTCTATTTTCTGAACGTGATTATATCAATTTTTATGATAATAGTAAATTAGAATTTATTCGTTTAAATTGAATAAGATATTTAGGCCTTTTAGATGTTTTAATTCTTTTTCGGTCACCCTGCATTCACCGGGTCTACCGGGGATCAAAAGACTGACAACTTGTCCGTTTAAGGCGTTAACTTACTTAGGAATATATGTCGTCGGGTTGGATTCCTCCTGCGACGATCCCTCGAGAATGAATATTTATATGTGTTCTCCTTAATTATAATAATGTAGGCTGATGTTGGATGAATAGGTAGCCGGAACGTAGTAATAATTGTAGAGTCGAATATAGTAATATATAACACTTTATTTTATATTCAACGTTTAAATTGTATTATTATTACAGTCGCTATACTAGCGGCTGGTAAACTCCGTTTCAGAGTGTATCTAAGAGTCTTAAAGACTTGTACAGAAGTTTGACGAGGCGTAACGCCGGATTACTGACGCTTGACAAAGGTATTCAGAGCTCAAAAGTAGTAACGTGTTAACTGTTTGCCGTCGCGAATAGTAATGCTGGATGTCGGGCTTGCACTGAGCTCCTCCGGTCTTCGGGTGTTGGTGGGAGAGATGCTGCAGTGGGATCGCCTCTTGTAGATGGTGGGATATTCTTCCTATGCTTCGCCTAAGACTTCCTGATGCTGGTGGGAGACCCATGGGCGGGAGCAATGGCAAGTGGAAGCGCCGCTGGTAGGGATCTCTGTGCGAGAAGGACAGCTATATCGTACCCTCGCAACATTCCAACTTATTTGTCCGGCCTAATCTTATCGAGCGGGCGAATAAGAATATCGATCGACGGCTAGTCCGCATACCATGTACAGTTTAAGGCTCTTATAAAACTCTTATAATACTGCAGTGAATAAAATATTTTATAATGAATATTCTTATATGCCTAGTTCCTTATTGTTACCTATATGGTTAATAATAAAGTCTTATGCTACGTAGAATATGTGTATGCGCGTATGAGGATATAAAGTTTTTAAGGCTAATATGAATATAAAGTTAAAACGAATATATATATATATATATATATATATATATATGTTCGTGTATTTAAAATTATTATATTAAAGCGTAATAACGTTACATTTGCATTGTTCACTTTTCGCTTGTATCTTCTAATTGAATTTAATGCTTTATTAAAAGATCTTTTGTATACTTATATATATATATATATATATATATATATATATATATACATATATATAATATTTATTACAATTTTTAAAGCGTTTGAATCGACTGTCTGGTTGTGCAATGCAAATATAAATTATTAGTTATTCTTATGGTTTATACATATGATGGTTATTTTTGCGTCACCCGCTAGCGCGCTCGAGCGTTGGCTACATACGGGGTGACTCTTAAATATGAATACTACTTTACAAGTTAGAACTTTGTCTTGAACGAATAATTTCCTCCGGATTTCTACTTCTTTCACCCCTTATGGGTGTATTAACAATAAATATATTATTTAAATAAAATTTGACGTGCGGCAAAGACATAACAATAGCTATCTCAACTCTGTGCGCAGAAAAGCGTTTCTCCTCGATTTCCTTGATGTTGTACCACAATTTTCTGCAAATCTCACTTACTGACACGTAACTAAGACGTTCCGGACGACCGAAACTTGCGTACATAGCTATCTCAACTCGGTGCGCAGAAAACCGTTTCTCCTCAATTTCCTTGATGTTGTACAAGAATTTTCAACTAATCTCACTTACTGACACGTAACTAAGATGTTCCGAACGAACAAAACTTGCGCACATAACTATCTCAACTCTGTGCGCAGAAAAGCGTTTCTTCTCAATTTCCTTGATGTCGTATAAGAATTTTCGACTAATCTCACTTACTGACACGTAACTAAGACGTTCCGAGCGAACAAAACGTGCGTACATAGCTATCTCAACTCTGTGCGCAGAAAACCGTTTCTCCTCAATTTCCTTGATGTTGTACAAGAAATTTGGACTAATCTCACTTACTGACACGTAACTAAGACGTTCCGGACGACCGAAACTTGCGTACATAGCTATCTCAACTTTGTGCGCAGAAAACCGTTTCTCCTCAATTTCCTTGATGTTGTACCAGAATTTTCAACTAATCTCATTTACTGACACGTAACTAAGACGTTCCGGACGACCGAAACTTGCGTACATAGCTATCTCAACTCGGTGCGCAGAAAAGCGTTTCTCCTCAATCTCCTTGATGTCGTACAAGAAATTTCGACTAACCTCACTTACTGACACGTAACTAAGACGTTCCGAACGACCGAAATTTGCGTACATAGCTATCTCAACTCTGTGCGCAGAAAACCGTTTCTCCTCAATTTCCTTAATGTTGTACAAGAATTTTCAACTAATCTCACTTACTGACACGTAACTAAGACGTTCCGAATGACCGAAACTTGCGTACATAGCTATCTCAACTCTGTGCGCAGAAAATCGTTTCTTCTCAATTTCCTTGATGTTGTACTAGAAATTTCGACTAATCTCACTTACTGACACGTAACTAAGACGTTCCGAACGACCGAAATTTGCGTACATAGCTATCTCAACTCTGTGCGCAGAAAACCGTAACTCCTCAATTTCCTTGATGTTGTACAAGAATTTTCAACTAATCTCACTTACTGACACGTAACTATGACGTTCCGAGCGAACGAAACTTGCGTACATAGCTATCTCAACTCTGTGCGCAGAAAACCGTTTCTCCTCAATTTCATTGATGTTGTTCAAGAAATTTCGACTAATCTCACTTACTGACACGTAACTAAGACGTTCCGAAAGACCGAAACTTGCGTACATAGCTATCTCAACTTTGTGCGCAGAAAAGCGTTTCTGTTCAATTTCCTTGATGTTGTACAAGAAATTTCGACTAATCTCTCTTACTGACACGTAACTAAGACGTTCCGAACGACCGAAACTTGCGTACGTAGCTATCTTAACTCTGTGCGCAGAAAAGCGTTCCTCCTCAATTTCCTTGATGTCGTATAAGAATTTTCGACTAATCTCACTTACTGACACGTAACTAAGACGTTCCTAGCGAACGGAACCTTCGTACATAGCTATCTCAATTCTGTGCGCGGAAAACCGTTTCTCCTCAATTTCCTTGATGTTGTACAAGAATTTTCAACTAATCTCACTTACTGACACGTAACTAAGACGTCCCGGACGACCGAAACTTGCGTACACAGCTATCTCAACTGTGTGCGCAGAAAAGCGTTTCCCCACAATTTCCTTGATGTTGTACCAGAATTTTCTGCAAATCTCACTTACTGACACGTAACTAAGATGTTCCGAACGAACAAAACTTGCGCACATAACTATCTCAACTCTGTGCGCAGAAAAGCGTTTCTTCTCAATTTCCTTGATGTCGTATAAGAATTTTCGACTAATCTCACTTACTGACACGTAACTAAGACGTTCCGAGCGAACGAAACTTGCGTACATAGCTATCTCAACTCTGTGCGCAGAAAACCGTTTCTCCTCAATTTCCTTGATGTTGTACAAGAATTTTCAACTAATCTCACTTACTGACACGTAACTAAGACGTTCCGGACGACCGAAACTTGCGTACATAGCTATCACAACTTTGTGCGCAGAAAAGCGTTCCTCCTCAATTTCCTTGATGTCGTATAAGCATTTTCGACTAATCTCACTTACTGACACGTAACTAAGACGTTCCGAGCGAACGAAACTTGCGTACATAGCTATCTCAACTCTGTGCGCAGAAAACCGTTTCTCCTCAATTTCCTTAATGTTGTACAAGAATTTTCAACTAATCTCACTTACTGACACGTAACTAAGACGTTCCGAATGACCGAAACTTGCGTACATAGCTATCTCAACTCTGTGCGCAGAAAATCGTTTCTTCTCAATTTCCTTGATGTTGTACTAGAAATTTCGACTAATCTCACTTACTGACACGTAACTAAGACGTTCCGAACGACCGAAATTTGCGTACATAGCTATCTCAACTCTGTGCGCAGAAAACCGTAACTCCTCAATTTCCTTGATGTTGTACAAGAATTTTCAACTAATCTCACTTACTGACACGTAACTATGACGTTCCGAGCGAACGAAACTTGCGTACATAGCTATCTCAACTCTGTGCGCAGAAAACCGTTTCTCCTCAATTTCATTGATGTTGTTCAAGAAATTTCGACTAATCTCACTTACTGACACGTAACTAAGACGTTCCGAAAGACCGAAACTTGCGTACATAGCTATCTCAACTTTGTGCGCAGAAAAGCGTTTCTGTTCAATTTCCTTGATGTTGTACAAGAAATTTCGACTAATCTCTCTTACTGACACGTAACTAAGACGTTCCGAACGACCGAAACTTGCGTACGTAGCTATCTTAACTCTGTGCGCAGAAAAGCGTTCCTCCTCAATTTCCTTGATGTCGTATAAGAATTTTCGACTAATCTCACTTACTGACACGTAACTAAGACGTTCCTAGCGAACGGAACCTTCGTACATAGCTATCTCAATTCTGTGCGCGGAAAATTGTTTCTCCTCAATTTCCTTGATGTTGTACAAGAATTTTCAACTAATCTCACTTACTGACACGTAACTAAGACGTCCCGGACGACCGAAACTTGCGTACACAGCTATCTCAACTGTGTGCGCAGAAAAGCGTTTCTTTTCAATTTCCTTGATGTCGTTTAAGAATTTTCGACTAATCTCACTTACTGACACGTAACTAAGACGTTCCGAGCGAACGAAACTTTCGTACATAGCTATCTCAACTCTGTGCGCAGAAAACCGTTTCTCCTCAATTTCCTTGATGTTGTACAATAATTTTCAACTAATCTCACTTACTGACACGTAACTAAGACGTTCCGAACGACCGAAACTTGCGTACATAGCTATCTCAACTTTGTGCGCAGAAAAGCGTTTCTCCTCAATTTCATTGATGTTGTTCAAGAAATTTCGATTAATCTAACTTACTGACACGTAACTAAGACATTCCGAAAGACCGAAACTTGCGTACATAGCTATCTCAACTCTGTGCGCAGAAAATCGTTTCTTCTCAATTTCCTTGATGTTGTACTAGAAATTTCGACTAATCTCAATTACTGACACGTAACTAAGACGTTCCGAACGACCGAAATTTGCGTACATAGCTATCTCAACTCTGTGCGCAGAAAACCGTATCTCCTCAATTTCCTTGATGTTGTACAAGAATTTTCAACTAATCTCACTTACTGACACGTAACTATGACGTTCCGAGCGAACGAAACTTGCGTACATAGCTATCTCAACTCTGTGCGCAGAAAACCGTTTCTCCTCAATTTCATTGATGTTGTTCAAGAAATTTCGACTAATCTCACTTACTGACACGTAACTAAGACGTTCCGAAAGACCGAAACTTGCGTACATAGCTATCTCAACTTTGTGCGCAGAAAAGCGTTTCTGTTCAATTTCCTTGATGTTGTACAAGAAATTTCGACTAATCTCTCTTACTGACACGTAACTAAGACGTTCCGAACGACCGAAACTTGCGTACGTAGCTATCTTAACTCTGTGCGCAGAAAAGCGTTCCTCCTCAATTTCCTTGATGTCGTATAAGAATTTTCGACTAATCTCACTTACTGACACGTAACTAAGACGTTCCTAGCGAACGGAACCTTCGTACATAGCTATCTCAATTCTGTGCGCGGAAAATTGTTTCTCCTCAATTTCCTTGATGTTGTACAAGAATTTTCAACTAATCTCACTTACTGACACGTAACTAAGACGTCCCGGACGACCGAAACTTGCGTACACAGCTATCTCAACTGTGTGCGCAGAAAAGCGTTTCTTTTCAATTTCCTTGATGTCGTTTAAGAATTTTCGACTAATCTCACTTACTGACACGTAACTAAGACGTTCCGAGCGAACGAAACTTTCGTACATAGCTATCTCAACTCTGTGCGCAGAAAAGCGTTTCTCCTCAATTTCCTTGATGTTGTACAATAATTTTCAACTAATCTCACTTACTGACACGTAACTAAGACGTTCCGAACGACCGAAACTTGCGTACATAGCTATCTCAACTTTGTGCGCAGAAAAGCGTTTCTCCTCAATTTCATTGATGTTGTTCAAGAAATTTCGATTAATCTAACTTACTGACACGTAACTAAGACATTCCGAAAGACCGAAACTTGCGTACATAGCTATCTCAACTTTGTGCGCGGAAAACCATTTCTCCTCAATTTCCTTGATGTTGTACAAGCATTTTCAACTAATCTCACTTACTGACACGTAACTAAGACGTTCCGAGCGAACGAAACTTGCGTACATAGCTATCTCAACTCTGTGCGCAGAAAACCGTTACTCCTCAATTTCCTTGATGTTGTACAAGAATTTTCAACTAATCTCACTTACTGACACGTAACTAAGACGTTCCGAGCGAATGAAACTTGCGTACATAGCTATCTCAACTCTGTGCGCAGAAAACCGTTACTCCTCAATTTCCTTGATGTTGTACAAGAAATTTCAACTAATCTCACTTACTGACACGTAACAAAGACGTTCCGGACGATCGAAACTTGCGTACATAGCTATCTCAACTCTGTGCGCAGAAAAGCGTTTCTCCTCAATTTCATTGATGTTGTTCAAGAAATTTCGACTAATCTCACTTACTGACACGTAACTAAGACGTTCCGAAAGACCGAAACTTGCGTACATAGCTATCTCAACTCTGTGCGCAGAAAAGCATTTCTCCTCAATTTCCTTGATGTTGTACAAGAATTTTCAACTAATATCACTTACTGACACGTAACTAAGACGTTCCGAGCGGACGAAACTTGCGTACATAGCTATCTCAACTCTGTGCGCAGAAAACCATTTCTCCTCAATTTCCTTGATGTTGTACAAGCATTTTCAACTAATCTCACTTACTGACACGTAACTAAGACGTTCCGAACGACCGAAACTTGCGTACGTAGCTATCTCAACTCTGTGCGCAGAAAAGCGTTCCTCCTCAATTTCCTTGATGTCGTATAAGCATTTTCGACTAATCTCACTTACTGACACGTAACTAAGACGTTCCGAGCGAACGAAACTTGCGTACATAGCTATCTCAACTCTGTGCGCAGAAAACCGTTTCTCCTCAATTTCCTTAATGTTGTACAAGAATTTTCAACTAATCTCACTTACTGACACGTAACTAAGACGTTCCGAATGACCGAAACTTGCGTACATAGCTATCTCAACTCTGTGCGCAGAAAATCGTTTCTTCTCAATTTCCTTGATGTTGTACTAGAAATTTCGACTAATCTCACTTACTGACACGTAACTAAGACGTTCCGAACGACCGAAATTTGCGTACATAGCTATCTCAACTCTGTGCGCAGAAAACCGTATCTCCTCAATTTCCTTGATGTTGTACAAGAATTTTCAACTAATCTCACTTACTGACACGTAACTATGACGTTCCGAGCGAACGAAACTTGCGTACATAGCTATCTCAACTCTGTGCGCAGAAAACCGTTTCTCCTCAATTTCATTGATGTTGTTCAAGAAATTTCGACTAATCTCACTTACTGACACGTAACTAAGACGTTCCGAAAGACCGAAACTTGCGTACATAGCTATCTCAACTTTGTGCGCAGAAAAGCGTTTCTGTTCAATTTCCTTGATGTTGTACAAGAAATTTCGACTAATCTCTCTTACTGACACGTAACTAAGACGTTCCGAACGACCGAAACTTGCGTACGTAGCTATCTTAACTCTGTGCGCAGAAAAGCGTTCCTCCTCAATTTCCTTGATGTCGTATAAGAATTTTCGACTAATCTCACTTACTGACACGTAACTAAGACGTTCCTAGCGAACGGAACCTTCGTACATAGCTATCTCAATTCTGTGCGCGGAAAATTGTTTCTCCTCAATTTCCTTGATGTTGTACAAGAATTTTCAACTAATCTCACTTACTGACACGTAACTAAGACGTCCCGGACGACCGAAACTTGCGTACACAGCTATCTCAACTGTGTGCGCAGAAAAGCGTTTCTTTTCAATTTCCTTGATGTCGTTTAAGAATTTTCGACTAATCTCACTTACTGACACGTAACTAAGACGTTCCGAGCGAACGAAACTTTCGTACATAGCTATCTCAACTCTGTGCGCAGAAAACCGTTTCTCCTCAATTTCCTTGATGTTGTACAATAATTTTCAACTAATCTCACTTACTGACACGTAACTAAGACGTTCCGAACGACCGAAACTTGCGTACATAGCTATCTCAACTTTGTGCGCAGAAAAGCGTTTCTCCTCAATTTCATTGATGTTGTTCAAGAAATTTCGATTAATCTAACTTACTGACACGTAACTAAGACATTCCGAAAGACCGAAACTTGCGTACATAGCTATCTCAACTTTGTGCGCGGAAAACCATTTCTCCTCAATTTCCTTGATGTTGTACAAGCATTTTCAACTAATCTCACTTACTGACACGTAACTAAGACGTTCCGAGCGAACGAAACTTGCGTACATAGCTATCTCAACTCTGTGCGCAGAAAACCGTTACTCCTCAATTTCCTTGATGTTGTACAAGAATTTTCAACTAATCTCACTTACTGACACGTAACTAAGACGTTCCGAGCGAATGAAACTTGCGTACATAGCTATCTCAACTCTGTGCGCAGAAAACCGTTACTCCTCAATTTCCTTGATGTTGTACAAGAAATTTCAACTAATCTCACTTACTGACACGTAACAAAGACGTTCCGGACGATCGAAACTTGCGTACATAGCTATCTCAACTCTGTGCGCAGAAAAGCGTTTCTCCTCAATTTCATTGATGTTGTTCAAGAAATTTCGACTAATCTCACTTACTGACACGTAACTAAGACGTTCCGAAAGACCGAAACTTGCGTACATAGCTATCTCAACTCTGTGCGCAGAAAAGCATTTCTCCTCAATTTCCTTGATGTTGTACAAGAATTTTCAACTAATATCACTTACTGACACGTAACTAAGACGTTCCGAGCGGACGAAACTTGCGTACATAGCTATCTCAACTCTGTGCGCAGAAAACCATTTCTCCTCAATTTCCTTGATGTTGTACAAGCATTTTCAACTAATCTCACTTACTGACACGTAACTAAGACGTTCCGAGCGAACGAAACTTGCGTACATAGCTATCTCAACTCTGTGCGCAGAAAAGCGTTTCTCCTCAATTTCCTTGATGTCGTATAAGCATTTTCGACTAATCTCACTTACTGACACGTAACTAAGACGTTCCGAAAGACCGAAACTTGCGTACATAGCTATCTCAACTCTGTGCGCAGAAAAGCGTTTCTCCTCAATTTCCTTGATGTCGTATAAGCATTTTCGACTAATCTCACTTACTGACACGTAACTAAGACGTTCCGAAAGACCGAAACTTGCGTACATAGCTATCTCAACTTTGTGCGCAGAAAAGCGTTTCTGTTCAATTTCCTTGATGTTGTACAAGAAATTTCGACTAATCTCTCTTACTGACACGTAACTAAGACGTTCCGAACGACCGAAACTTGCGTACGTAGCTATCTCAACTCTGTGCGCAGAAAAGCGTTCCTCCTCAATTTCCTTGATGTCGTATAAGCATTTTCGACTAATCTCACTTACTGACACGTAACTAAGACGTTCCGAGCGAACGAAACTTGCGTACATAGCTATCTCAACTCTGTGCGCAGAAAACCGTTTCTCCTCAATTTCCTTAATGTTGTACAAGAATTTTCAACTAATCTCACTTACTGACACGTAACTAAGACGTTCCGAATGACCGAAACTTGCGTACATAGCTATCTCAACTCTGTGCGCAGAAAATCGTTTCTTCTCAATTTCCTTGATGTTGTACTAGAAATTTCGACTAATCTCACTTACTGACACGTAACTAAGACGTTCCGAACGACCGAAATTTGCGTACATAGCTATCTCAACTCTGTGCGCAGAAAACCGTTTCTCCTCAATTTCATTGATGTTGTACCAGAATTTTCTGCAAATCTCACTTACTGACACGTAACTAAGACGTTCCGGACGACCGCAACTTGCGTACATAGCTATCTCAACTCTGTGCGCAGAAAACCGTTTCTCCTCAATTTCCTTGATGTTGTACAAGAATTTTCAACTAATCTCACTTACTGACACGTAACTAAGACGTTCCGAGCTAACGAAACTTGCGTACATAGCTATCTCAACTCTGTGCGCAGAAAACCGTTTCTTCTCAATTTCCTTGATGTTTTACAAGAATTTTCAATTAATCTCACTTACTGACACGTATCTAAGACGTTCCGGACGACCGAAACTTGCGTACATAGCTATCTCAACTCTGTGCGCAGAAAAGCGTTTCTCCTCAATTTCCTTGATGTTGTACCAGAATTTTCTGCAAATCTCACATACTGACACGTAACTAAGACGTTCCGGACGACCGAAACTTGCGTACATAGCTATCTCAACTCTGTGCGCAGAAAAGCGTTCCTTCTCAATTTCCTTGATGTCGTATAAGAATTTTCGACTAATCTCACTTACTGACACGTAACTAAGACGTTCCGAGCGAACGAAACTTGCATACATAGCTATCTCAACTCTGTGCGCAGAAAAGCGTTTCTCCTCAATTTCCTTGATGTTGTACCAGAATTTTCTGCAAATCACACTTACTGACACGTAACTAAGACGTTCAGAACGACCGAAACTTGCGTACATAGCTATCTCAACTCTGTGCGCAGAAAACCGTTTCTCCTCAATTTCCTTGATGTTGTACAAGAATTTTCAACTAATCTCACTTACTGACACGTAACTAAGACGTTCCGAGCGAACGAAACTTGCGTACATAGCTATCTCAACTCTGTGCGCAGAAAACCGTTTCTCCTCAATTTCATTGATGTTGTTCAAGAAATTTCGACTAATCTCACTTACTGACACGTAACTAAGACGTTCCGAAAGACCGAAACTTGCGTACATAGCTATCTCAACTCTGTGCGCAGAAAAGCGTTTCTCCTCAATTTCCTTGATGTTGTACCAGAATTTTCTGCAAATCTCACTTACTGACACGTAACTAAGACTTTCCGGACGACCGAAACTTGCGTACATAGCTATCTCAACTCTGTGCGCAGAAAAGCGTTCCTCCTCAATTTCCTTGATGTCGTATAAGAATTTTCGACTAATCTCACTTACTGACACGTAACTAAGACGTTCCGAGCGAACGAAACTTGCGTACATAGCTATCTCAACTCTGTGCGCAGAAAACCGTTTCTCCTCAATTTCATTGATGTTGTTCAAGAAATTTCGACTAATCTCACTTACTGACACGTAACTAAGACGTTCCGAAAGACCGAAACTTGCGTACATAGCTATCTCAACTCTGTGCGCAGAAAAGCGTTTCTCCTCAATTTCCTTGATGTTGTACCAGAATTTTCTGCAAATCTCACTTACTGACACGTAACTAAGACGTTCCGGACGACCGAAACTTGCGTACATAGCTATCTCAACTCTGTGCGCAGAAAACCGTTTCTCCTCAATTTCATTGATGTTGTTCAAGAAATTTCGACTAATCTCACTTACTGACACGTAACTAAGACGTTCCGAAAGACCGAAACTTGCGTACATAGCTATCTCAACTCTGTGCGCAGAAAAGCGTTTCTCCTCAATTTCCTTGATGTTGTACCAGAATTTTCTGCAAATCACACTTACTGACACGTAACTAAGACGTTCCGAACGACCGAAACTTGCGTACATAGCTATCTCAACTCTGTGCGCAGAAAACCGTTTCTCCTCAATTTCCTTGATGTTGTACAAGAATTTTCAACTAATCTCACTTACTGACACGTAACTAAGACGTTCCGAACGACCGAAACTTGCGTACATAGCTATCTCAACTCTGTGCGCAGAAAACCGTTTCTCCTCAATTTCCTTGATGTTGTACAAGAATTTTCAACTAATCTCACTTACTGACACGTAACTAAGACGTTCCGAGCGAACGAAACTTACGTACATAGCTATCTCAACTCTGTGCGCGGAAAACCGTTTCTCCTCAATTTCTTTGATGTTGTACAAGAATTTTCAACTAATCTCACCTACTGACACGTATCTAAGACGTTCCGGACGACCGAAACTTGCGTACATAGCTATCTCATCTCTGTGCGCAGAAAAGCGTTTCTCCTCAATTTCCTTGATGTTGTACCAGAATTTTCTGCAAATCTCACTTACTGACACGTAACTAAGACGTTCCGGACGTCCGCAACTTGCGTACATAGCTATCTCATCTCTGTGCGCAGAAAACCGTTTCTCCTCAATTTCCTTGATGTTGTACAAGAATTTTCAACTAATCTCACTTACTGACACGTAACTAAGACGTTCCGAGCGAACGAAACTTGCGTACATAGCTATCTCAACTCTGTGCGCAGAAAACCGTTTCTCCTCAATTTCCTTGATGTTGTACAAGAATTTTCAACTAATCTCACTTAGTTAAGTGTACTGACACGTAACTAAGACGTTCCGGACGACCGAAACTAGCGTACATAGCTATTTCAACTCTGTGCGCAGAAAACCGTTTCTCCTCAATTTCCTTGATGTTGTACAAGAATTTTCAACTAATCTCACTTACTGACACGTAACTAAGACGTTCCGAGCGAACGAAACTTGCGTACATAGCTATCTCAACTCTGTGCGCAGAAAACCGTTCCTTCTCAATTTCCTTGATGTCGTATAAGAATTTTCGACTAATCTCACTTACTGACACGTAACTAAGACTTTCCGGACGACCGAAACTTGCGTACATAGCTATCTCAACTCTGTGCGCAGAAAAGCGTTTCTCCTCAATTTCCTTGATGTTGTACCAGAATTTTCTGCAAATCTCACTTACTGACACGTAACTAAGACGTTCCGGACGACCGCAACTTGCGTACATAGCTATCTCAACTCTGTGCGCAGAAAACCGTTTCTCCTCAATTTCCTTGATGTTGTACAAGAATTTTCAACTAATCTCACTTACTGACACGTAACTAAGACGTTCCGAGCTAACGAAACTTGCGTACATAGCTATCTCAACTCTGTGCGCAGAAAACCGTTTCTTCTCAATTTCCTTGATGTTTTACAAGAATTTTCAACTAATCTCACTTACTGACACGTATCTAAGACGTTCCGGACGACCGAAACTTGCGTACATAGCTATCTCAACTCTGTGCGCAGAAAAGCGTTTCTCCTCAATTTCCTTGATGTTGTACCAGAATTTTCTGCAAATCTCACATACTGACACGTAACTAAGACGTTCCGGACGACCGAAACTTGCGTACATAGCTATCTCAACTCTGTGCGCAGAAAAGCGTTCCTCCTCAATTTCCTTGATCTCGTATAAGAATTTTCGACTAATCTCACTTACTGACACGTAACTAAGACGTTCCGAGCGAACGAAACTTGCGTACATAGCTATCTCAACTCTGTGCGCAGAAAAGCCTTTCTCCTCAATTTCCTTGATGTTGTACCAGAATTTTCTGCAAATCACACTTACTGACACGTAACTAAGACGTTCCGAACGACCGAAACTTGCGTACATAGCTATCTCAACTCTGTGGGCAGAAAACCGTTTCTCCTCAATTTCCTTGATGTTGTACAAGAATTTTCAACTAATCTCACTTACTGACACGTAACTAAGACGTTCCGAGCGAACGAAACTTGCGTACATAGCTATCTCAACTCTGTGCGCAGAAAACCGTTTCTCCTCAATTTCATTGATGTTGTTCAAGAAATTTCGACTAATCTCACTTACTGACACGTAACTAAGACGTTCCGAAAGACCGAAACTTGCGTACATAGCTATCTCAACTCTGTGCGCAGAAAAGCGTTTCTCCTCAATTTCCTTGATGTTGTACCAGAATTTTCTGCAAATCTCACTTACTGACACGTAACTAAGACGTTCCGGACGACCGAAACTTGCGTACATAGCTATCTCAACTCTGTGCGCAGAAAACCGTTTCTCCTCAATTTCATTGATGTTGTTCAAGAAATTTCGACTAATATCACTTACTGACACGTAACTAAGACGTTCCGAGCGAACGAAACTTGCGTACATAGCTATCTCAACTCTGTGCGCGGAAAACCGTTTCTCCTCAATTTCTTTGATGTTGTACAAGAATTTTCAACTAATCTCACCTACTGACACGTATCTAAGACGTTCCGGACGACCGAAACTTGCGTACATAGCTATCTCATCTCTGTGCGGAGAAAAGCGTTTCTCCTCAATTTCCTTGATGTTGTACCAGAATTTTCTGCAAATCTCACTTACTGACACGTAACTAAGACGTTCCGGACGACCGCAACTTGCGTACATAGCTATCTCAACTCTGTGCGCAGAAAACCGTTTCTCCTCAATTTCCTTGATGTTGTACAAGAATTTTCAACTAATCTCACTTACTGACACGTAACTAAGACGTTCCGAGCGAACGAAACTTGCGTACATAGCTATCTCAACTCTGTGCGCAGAAAACCGTTTCTCCTCAATTTCCTTGATGTTGTACAAGAATTTTCAACTAATCTCACTTAGTTAAGTGTACTGACACGTAACTAAGACGTTCCGGACGACCGAAACTAGCGTACATAGCTATTTCAACTCTGTGCGCAGAAAACCGTTTCTCCTCAATTTCCTTGATGTTGTACAAGAATTTTCAACTAATCTCACTTACTGACACGTAACTAAGACGTTCCGAGCGAACGAAACTTGCGTACATAGCTATCTCAACTCTGTGCGCAGAAAACCGTTCCTTCTCAATTTCCTTGATGTCGTATAAGAATTTTCGACTAATCTCACTTACTGACACGTAACTAAGACTTTCCGGACGACCGAAACTTGCGTACATAGCTATCTCAACTCTGTGCGCAGAAAAGCGTTTCTCCTCAATTTCCTTGATGTTGTACCAGAATTTTCTGCAAATCTCACTTACTGACACGTAACTAAGACGTTCCGGACGACCGCAACTTGCGTACATAGCTATCTCAACTCTGTGCGCAGAAAACCGTTTCTCCTCAATTTCCTTGATGTTGTACAAGAATTTTCAACTAATCTCACTTACTGACACGTAACTAAGACGTTCCGAGCTAACGAAACTTGCGTACATAGCTATCTCAACTCTGTGCGCAGAAAACCGTTTCTTCTCAATTTCCTTGATGTTTTACAAGAATTTTCAACTAATCTCACTTACTGACACGTATCTAAGACGTTCCGGACGACCGAAACTTGCGTACATAGCTATCTCAACTCTGTGCGCAGAAAAGCGTTTCTCCTCAATTTCCTTGATGTTGTACCAGAATTTTCTGCAAATCTCACATACTGACACGTAACTAAGACGTTCCGGACGACCGAAACTTGCGTACATAGCTATCTCAACTCTGTGCGCAGAAAAGCGTTCCTCCTCAATTTCCTTGATCTCGTATAAGAATTTTCGACTAATCTCACTTACTGACACGTAACTAAGACGTTCCGAGCGAACGAAACTTGCGTACATAGCTATCTCAACTCTGTGCGCAGAAAAGCCTTTCTCCTCAATTTCCTTGATGTTGTACCAGAATTTTCTGCAAATCACACTTACTGACACGTAACTAAGACGTTCCGAACGACCGAAACTTGCGTACATAGCTATCTCAACTCTGTGGGCAGAAAACCGTTTCTCCTCAATTTCCTTGATGTTGTACAAGAATTTTCAACTAATCTCACTTACTGACACGTAACTAAGACGTTCCGAGCGAACGAAACTTGCGTACATAGCTATCTCAACTCTGTGCGCAGAAAACCGTTTCTCCTCAATTTCATTGATGTTGTTCAAGAAATTTCGACTAATCTCACTTACTGACACGTAACTAAGACGTTCCGAAAGACCGAAACTTGCGTACATAGCTATCTCAACTCTGTGCGCAGAAAAGCGTTTCTCCTCAATTTCCTTGATGTTGTACCAGAATTTTCTGCAAATCTCACTTACTGACACGTAACTAAGACGTTCCGGACGACCGAAACTTGCGTACATAGCTATCTCAACTCTGTGCGCAGAAAACCGTTTCTCCTCAATTTCATTGATGTTGTTCAAGAAATTTCGACTAATATCACTTACTGACACGTAACTAAGACGTTCCGAGCGAACGAAACTTGCGTACATAGCTATCTCAACTCTGTGCGCGGAAAACCGTTTCTCCTCAATTTCTTTGATGTTGTACAAGAATTTTCAACTAATCTCACCTACTGACACGTATCTAAGACGTTCCGGACGACCGAAACTTGCGTACATAGCTATCTCATCTCTGTGCGGAGAAAAGCGTTTCTCCTCAATTTCCTTGATGTTGTACCAGAATTTTCTGCAAATCTCACTTACTGACACGTAACTAAGACGTTCCGGACGACCGCAACTTGCGTACATAGCTATCTCAACTCTGTGCGCAGAAAACCGTTTCTCCTCAATTTCCTTGATGTTGTACAAGAATTTTCAACTAATCTCACTTACTGACACGTAACTAAGACGTTCCGAGCTAACGAAACTTGCGTACATAGCTATCTCAACTCTGTGCGCAGAAAACCGTTTCTTCTCAATTTCCTTGATGTCGTATAAGAATTTTCGACTAATCTCACTTACTGACACGTGTCACGTCTCAGTATTCGAGGTTAATAAAAAAAAGGAAATTATATTACTGATGTTAAGTAACTCTTTAGAACGCGACTATATTGTTTAAGTAGTTATTAAATTGAATTTAATCTTTTACTGGTAAGTATATTTATGGAAAAGATATTGTTTTTGGGTCACTCTGCATTTCACCGAGTCTACCCGGGACCAGAAGATGTCAACTTGTCATTCAATATTCAGTGGTACCTTAACTTACCAGGTTTTTACGTATTTGAATATATATGTATATATTAGAGCGACTGCCTATGTAGCACGCTGAATTCCCTTCTATCTAGCAGTCCTCCAAAGATTTCGGCTGTCGTGCGATGAGTGACGGTCGATCAAGGAAGTTGGAACAACCGGTCGTCGAATAAATTGCAATGAGTAATATAAAATATTCTTTATTGTTGCACGACGTTAAATTAACAATATTACAGTCGTAAGACTTGCGACTGGTAAACTCACTATTCAATAATGTAGTATGTATAAGAGTCTCGAAGACTTGTACTGGAATTTGTCGACGCAACGAGATTTGAATACGCCGGATTATTAACTGCTAAACGCCACGGCAACGGAGTCAGAGAACGAAATGTAGTACGAGAGTTAGTAATGTGTTAACCGTATGAGCGTCGAATTAATAATGCTGGATGTCGGACCTGCACTGAGCTCCTCCGGTCTTCGGGTGTTGGTGGGAGAGATGCTGCAGTGGGATCGCCTCTTGTAGATGGTGGGATATTCTTCCTATGCTTCGCCTTAGACTTCCTGATGTCGGTGGGAGACCCATGGGCGGGAGCAACGGCAAGTGGAAGAGCCGCTGGTAGGGATCTCTGTGCGAGAAGGACAGCTATATCGTTCTCTCGCAACATTCCAACTTATTTGTCCGGCCTAATCTTATCGAGCGGGCGGATAAGAATATCGATCGACGGCCGGTCCGCATACCATGCACGGTTTAAAGCTCTTATAAAACTCTTATGAATAAAATATTATTTCTTATACTTCTAATTTCGCATTATGAATAATAAAACGCTATGTTATATAAAATGCATAAATGTGTATGAAGATTATTAATAAAATATAGTATGAAAATTATTAATATAATATAATGTTATATGCATAATATAATATTAAGATGTGCATATAAATGTGCGTGTACTTAAATTATTATATTAAAGCGTTACATTTGCATTTAAATGTTTCATTCTTTTTCGCTCGTATTTCTCAATTGAATTTAATGCTTTTAAAGTTAGATCTCTTATATGCTCATATATATAT